>NC_059081.1:13537104-13792104 GCF_020497125.1 Mauremys mutica | reverse complement strand
CCAGCCCAATCCGCCTCACCGAGAGTCTGTTTTAATGTACCCTGCACGTGCCTTTCTCCATATTGTGTCAGATACTTTGTTCCCATCGCTAAATACATTATAAATACTGGCTTAAAGTTTTAGCTTGATTTCAATCTGCATTAATCCTTCATCTTTGCTTCATTAAATTGATCCCAGTGTGCACCTCATTATACCCTTTGAACAGTGTCAGATTGGCTAATCTCATTTACATTTTTAAATATGTTTTCAATTTCCTTCCAGCCTTCTGTAGCTATGCCACACGATGCTTCTGTGACTGTAAAGGAAGAATAAGAATTTCAAAGATTTGAGGCTAATTTTGCAACAGCTAGTTTCTTTATCTCAAAAAAATGTAGAGGTTCCTTCCTCAGAGAAACCTCTCTTAAAATAGGTGCTGGTTAGATTGCAGGAGTTTCTGCTCGGTGTGTATAAGGTACTCTGTTCTAACAGAGAACCGGTGCAAGCGAGGGTGTCTGAGATAAAGCCCACTAAAGTCAAGCCGTTTACATGGGGGAAAGGAGATCGAGTCTGTAATAATCGGAGTTCATTACCTTTGCAATGCCTCGTATCTTTGCTCCAGGAACTGAAGATGCCTTCTCACTACCCCCACCCCCTACCCCTCTGCGTTCAAGCGGGTTCGCGGTCCTTTGTGTCAACAAGCTCCTTCCACTTTCAGGACTGCAGCTCCCAGCACTTTTACTTGCAAGGCTTAGAGCAGAGATGTTGTAAGCTCCTCTCTTCGTTAGCTGCACATGGTCTGAGTGTGTGTGTGTGTGTGTGTGTGTGTGTGTGTGTGTGTGTGTGTAAGCACCATATTTACCTTATATCTATATACGCACGTGAGTATATAGATCCATAGATACACATGGTGCTTGTATGATATATATGTGTGCATATCTACACACATATGTTCACATACACGTGTATGCACACCCACGTGCAAATATTGCATTGTTTTAGAAAATCATCCCTGAACACGTTACGTTTCCTCTTCATTACACAGAACTCCAAATTCATTTGCGACACCCTTTTATGTGACAGGCAGGGGGGTCGCGTATGTCCAACGCTGATTGGAACTGTCTGTCCAGCATCCCGTATGCACTGTGTGGTGGGAAGTTACTGCGCTAGCCAAATCGAACGATGCTCTTTCGCCTAGTCTTTAAATATCCGAAATTCTGAGCCCTGGGATCCTTCTCCAGTTTTCAGGTGTGTTCTTTCAAACCCTGAAGGCACGCAGGAACTCAACGTTGGCTCCTGATAATCAAAATGGGTTTTCTAGGAAAGAAAAAAAAATAATGTAATTGTAACATATATTAGAAACAGCGTCCTAAACAAAATCTCTTCTGTCTGAAAATACTGGTTTAAAGTGCTCTTTTGCTCTCCCGTTCCGAATTCTTATCATTAGCAGGGCTAGGAACAGACCATTTCTCCACTGAAACCCAGTCAGTGATCAACTGAGGAATGTGTGTGTGTCTGTTTATTTGTTTGTTTGTTTGTTTGTTTCCCTTGGAAAAGAGATGAGGGCATGTTGCCAAGCACGTCCCATTCAAATTGGTTATTTAATTTGAAATGTGTACGTGTTATTACAAAACAATTGATCCAATTTCATTACATTCCAATTTCATTACTTTCAATGAAGTCACCTAAATTAATGGGATTTTTGCCCTGAGTGTACAGTACCAGGAACTGAGAAGTGTGTGTGTGTGTGTGTGTGTCCAAACAGCTGCATATAGTACTTAAAAAAACCCACACCATATATCTCACCTCCATACACAAATACGCTATTGTACATTTATTAAAGAAGTTTAAGATGGGGAAATATTAGCATGTGTGTTGAAACGTAGACTACTTCCCTCTGCGTTCTGAAATTCAGTTGGTCAGTGTATATGAGTAAGACAATCAAACACACTTTTTGATTTTTTAAATTTATTTTTATTTGTTTGAAAACCAAAACCTTTTGTATCATAAGGTAAAATATTATTTATAAACATTGGTGAGTGAAACTTGGCCAACCGCTGATATGTTTCTTTATATAAAACTCCTTTGTATAAATTGTTATTGCTCTGAACTTTGTACATTAATTAGACATGTTAGTATTAGAGGCTCTCCTTTCTCGCTGTATGCCACTTCCCTTACGATCACAAAGTGTTGTGTATGTGTGAAAAATGCAGCACGAGGAAATAATAAGCTTTCCGATTGTGTTTTGGTGACAAAGAAAGAAACAAATAAACACAAAAGGCAAAGCAAAAGAAGTCTATTGCTTGGACAAATTATGCAATTTTACTGCTGCCCAGTGGCAGTAACTGGAATTGGGTCATTTTAGGGACAACGTCAGCGAAATTCCAGTCACGTCCACTTTTGATATAAGGATGGTGTCCTCTTTAAAAATTGTTATGCAAAAGAGTCGAGTACGTGATCTTCTAGCAATAAAAGCAGCAAGCCAAATATTAGAGCACACGTCAATAATGTATGAACAGATTAAGAAACCCATCTCCCAGGCAATTACTTCAGCAATGGAAAATCGCTCTGTCCCCAAATTTCTAAAATAAAAAAGGAAATACAGCAAAACGAAAGTGTTGTGTTTGGTCTTCTCTGGGCCCTTTGCGTGGCAGGGGTTGTTCCAACCAGGGAATGTGACTAAAGGGATATTGTTTATATACATACGTTCGTATTGCTGTACTAAATAGACACAGCATGCAAACTCCTGCCTGCTTGCATTTCTTTTTTGTCTTTGAATCGGGGGCAAATTGCGCTTCCGGATCCGTAATTCTCACAAAGAAGTAATAGAAAATGTTCCGTGGAAGGTGGGTGGAGGCGTCCTGCAGAAGGGATTTTTAAGTGGGTTTAGTAGTGATTTATGTGCGTGGAGTTTGGGGACTCCGCCCGGTCAGCACTCTTCAAAACTCTCCTTGTCGGTAAACATCGCAGCAGCCACGTCTTTCCTCTGCCTGTGAGACCCGATCCCGGGTGCTAGGCGTGTTTAGAGCTGTCTTAGGTGCCAATAACATCAGCTGGGCTCTGCAGCCCTTGCTCGGGAGCCGATTCCGAGTTTGCAGGGGGAAAGCGCCACCTGTTGGCGGTCCGGGGAGGCGCGCGGGCTGCATTTTGCTCGCTTAAGTCTGCGGAATTGAAGGAGACGCAGAAATGCGTCAATATTATCGTCCAGAAGTTTGTGTGTGTGTGTGTGAGAGAGAGAGATGTTTTGACACACCGGGATTGTCTGCGGGTCTGTATAGTAGAGGACAGCCTTATATTATTGCTTAATACTCTTTCCATGCCGTCATGATTCTTGTCTAGAACATTTTCCGAATAGTTACCTCGCCTGTCTTTTTGAAGGCTCCCCTCATCGGAGACCGGGGACAGTGTAGCAAATGGCCAATAACTCTCTTCTTCTGGGGAATGGCTCCTGAGGGCACAAAGAGTGAATTAGATGTTGGGTTAGTGATGTGCCCGCTCCATCCCTTGGCCATCGGCACTCTTAACAATTGCTCTTTGACCCTAGACAGCTGTTAGAAGCAGGTCTCACCTCTGAATTTACTCAGCTCTGAGGACTGTTCATTAGGAATACTCTACCCGATTCACATAAAACTCTGGATCCAATGGATGCGGAGCAGGACAGTGTGTAAATTAGAAGAGATGTGTATAGCGCTCAAGATTGAATTCGTGATAATAATCTATCAAGACTGCATATCCCTTCCCATATCGAGCCTCAGTTCCTTGAGCAACCCAAATGCCTAAGGAAGGAAGGACGGAAGGAAGGAAGGCATGCAGCGTCCCAGCTACAGGACCTGGTTGTAAATACGTAAGGATTGGTGCTGATAACAGCTATGCCCAGTCCAGTGAGAAACGCTGTATGGATCTGGCTGGAATCCTTTTCTTCGGACTTTTTCTGATTATGTCAATGAGCCAGTCAATGGGATCAACCGTCAAAGCAGCTCTAGTTGCTAGAGACCCATAAAACAGAGGGGAAGGGCAATGAACAGGGAACAAATACCGAGCAAAGTTCGGCGGGGATGTGTCCGTGGCCAGGTAACCAAATGGCAGTTCAAGTTGACAAATTAAATGAGTTCACAATGCGAACAAAAATAATAAATTTAAAAAGATAAACACAAGTAGGAAGACGGTGAGCGCTAAGGCAGGAAGTCTTTGAAAGGGTCCTCAGCGTGCCAGTGAATTCTTCACTGGAGCGTCTTCTAGACAATGTGGAGACGCCATTCAAAAATCAAAGGGTATCGGAGAGAGACAGCTGGTTTGGAGTCAGACTGGACTTCAAGAGAATGATTGGCAGATTACTTAATTATCTGATCTCACTTTACGGCAGAGTGGGTTTCATTTGGATATTAAAAAGTCAGTTAAACGGCAACAGAATGAAAAGAGACAGAGAGGGAACTGGACTTAAGATACTGTATGAAGAAAATGTGTAAGAAAGAAAAGATCAAGAATCCAGCTTCAAACCCTTAGCTTCCTAATGCAGCAATCAGATCTATCTATCTACCTACAGTAGAATATGGTGATAGATCCCTTCCCCCCCCCCAAAAAAGAAATAAACCCAGAAGAGAGGTCAGGAAGGCAGTCTTTCAAAGGGGAAAGGAAAAAGGGAGGAGAAAATCAAAGCAGATAACCGGTTACTTCTTCCTTTCTCCTGCCTCTCCCGTACTCCGACCCTCAGCACCCCAAAACAGGGAGAGGTTCTCTGCAAAGCGCATTGTCCCATGAACCGTTTCGTATAGCAGATCTGGGCTTTAGCTGAAACAATTAAAACATTCCCGTCTGAAAAGCCTGTTATTTGTGCACAGCAGACCGATTTACTATCTTCACTAGTTAATTGGCTGGATTTATTCTGATACCTTTACAAAGTGATTAGGTCTTGGTTTGTTGGGGTTTGAATTTTTCAACTAAGGGGTGTTTTACTCTCTGCCCAAGTTAGGGACTGAACTAATTTGGAAATCGAGTTCATTAGGACCACATTTTACCAGCTAACATCTCCCCAACTTTTTCCCCAGGGAAGTTAGACAGCTCGGGGCAGATCCATCGTGGTCGTTCCACTGACTTCAAGAGAGCTCTGATCATTTACACCAGCTGAGGATCTGCCCCCTAGAAATCGGCACTCCTTCATCACAGGGAGACTCCTAAGAGCAATGGCTGGGGAATTCCCTATCCAGACACCAGTTCTAATGCTCCTCGTTGCTGACACCATTAGGTAGAAACTCGTTACAAAGATGGGCACCCGGGGGTTGTACGTGGTCTAACTGGAGACTGACAGTCCAGATGATTTGATATTCAAAAGAACGGCTTGGAATTTACTTCGACACAGTTTGGTGCTATTGCTCGCAAACTAGCCTCAAGGTGGATGACCGTGTGAACAAGTTGGTTCTGCTTCTCTATGCGCACACCGCATCTTGGACCCCGTCTGCTCTGGGTCTGGAGATTGATTCCCTTCTTCTCTTGAGCTAGCAGAGAGCAGCTTTTTTCTTAGCCATGCGGGACAGGCAGTTTCAGTTATACTGGACTCAGCCTGCTGGAAGCCTTGGATACATATTTTCTAGACTTAGAGCTTACTTCGTAGCGGGAAACTGTTGCTCCTTGGACTGAAAAAGTGGACAACGGGCTTAATAACACTGGGTCACTTTTTCCACCTGAAGTGGTGATACAGCCACGCTCATTGACTGTGCAGCATATAGAGGTGTGTGTGTCGGACAGCCAGATTTCAGATCGTTTTACAGAGACAGAGACATCTCAGTGTTTACAAAGTTCCCTCTATATTATTGACAAGCACAAACATATCCGCATATTCCCTCGGTTTCGAAACCATTCCATTCATATTCACTGATCAGCTAAAAAGAGATCACAGATCACTAGACAAGCAATTATGACAATGTAATAACTGGAGGTCATTTCAAACACACAGAGAGATGCGGGTAGCTAGATACGACTAGGATAGATAAACTATAGATAAGATTGGAGGATAAAGACGGGTAATAGATTAATAGAGCACTCTAGATAACGACACATTTCACGCTACTTCTAGGACAAACATAGTTATGCCAAAGAAAACTCTGGAAAATATAGTTTTGGGGGAATTCATCAACTCCCTGTCACCAGAGAAAAGATTTACTGTAAAAGACAACTTCTTTATGCAACGACTGGTATTGAACGTCGAAAGGATTCAAATCAGTACGATGGTGGAAACTGTAATGGGACAGGAAGCTAATTTCTGCCACCACTATTCTTGAAATTAGTTGAAGAGTTTGTTTACTCCGTAAAATACCCACTTTAAGTTATTCCTCTGTTAAGGGCGGTGCATTTGCGTCTTCGATATTGCGGGAGAAAGCGGTGCGTGTGTGTGTGTGTGTTGCAGTCTAAATTTAAAGCTAATTTGAGTTGCTGCAAGTTAATCATGTGGTGGGGATAAAAGAAAAGGAGACCAAAGAGAGGAAAAAAAAGGAAAGATGGAGCTGATTTTGAAACTGCGCAGTCACGCTGAGGAAGATCCTACTGTCTAAATAACTATTGTATCTGTGCTGGTGAAGAATAGTAAAGCAAATCAGTCTTTCATTAGAGCGAGCAGACGGAAGTGAGTAATGCTCGGTGGTTTTGCCCCGCTAGGATCTTCTTGTTCTTGGAGTTACTCATCAAGAATGCAGGTGGTTAATTTCGTGTTTAAGAGCAAAGTAAAGTAGCCTCGAAACATTACAAGGAGAATGGCTAGAAACGTGGAAAGCGATCTTAAAAGCAATGGGATCTCTTGTGGTCTGTGGGGGCTCATGTCCCTGCGGGGCTTGTTTCCCTGGGCTAAGCTTCCTCCAGCTTGTTCATTTACTCAGCTCTTTCAAAGCACGCGTTTGTGCACCCTTCTCTGTGCTGGAGCGTCTAGCTTTGTCTCGGGACACATTTGTATAGCGGCGTGTGTCAAAGATTAAATCGGTGTTCAGAAAAGCGGTCCTAGTGTTGCGGGATTTGTCCGCACCTCGGCTCAGGGGAGCTAGAAAGGAATCCCCTCCTGTCCAAAGTTTCTGAAGACAGGAAAGAAGCCAGCGTTTGCCAGATACCTACTCAGGAATCCCCCGTCCAGCCGAGCCAGGTACCTTATAGAGGGGCAGTGCGGGGGACAGAGAGTGGTGAGGATGGCTGGGGAGGGGGGGGGGGGAAAGAGGTTGCCGTGGTTTCTGCCACTGTACCTGGGAAAGTTTCGAAACAGTCCCTGGCTCGTTTTCCGGTGCCTGGCTTTGAAGAACTGATATTTGATCAACTCTGTAACCACCGAGATCATCATTTAAAAAAATATACTGTCCTGTTCCCAGGACTATGCTCTGGTTGCCTGGGCACGCGTGCAGACGGTGCCGTTTACACTAGCAGAGACCAGGATTCAGCCAATGGGTCGAGATGGGGGGAGCCCAGTGGCCGAACGAGTCTCCTTCCCTCCCCACAGCGCAGCAGGGCCCGACCCCTCGGTCCTGAGGACTCCAGGATCGTAGCGTAAATCCGCAGCGCACAGGACACCCCACCCCACCCCTCAGCCATCGCCTACTGCCCCAGAGCCAGCTGCGGAGGGCAGCGGAGGCCCGAGCCAAAGGGAGCCGTGTCGGTGACGGCCTTCAGGCTTGGCTCAGGCTCCGGCGGAGCTGAGATCACCCCCGGCTGCCCCAGGACCTGCAGGCTCCAGGCGCCTCCTCCTGCGTCTGCCCTTTACACAGACCGAGGCGACGGGCCAGGCGGGCGGCCCGGGTCCGGGTGAGCTCAGCTCTGGCTGCCCGCCGGACCGCCTCGCCTCCCGAGCGCAGACACACCCTGCCGCTGGACACACTCCTCTGCAGTGCCCGGTCTGGCCTGGAGAACCCGGTCCTGCTGGCCAGGCCTTTCCGGTCAATCCCCAGAGCACCCCACCCTGCTCCCAGTCCAGCCCATAGCAGAATCCCCTTTGATTCCAAGGGGAGCCGGGGTGCTGCTTCACCCCCTGGCTGGAAGCGGTTTCCATTAGCTACCGGATTTACAGTTTGGTTCAGGGGCTCTCAGCTCCCCTGCTACAAATTGTCCCAGCGCCCCTGAAGGGCAGTGGGTTATAGAGCCATAGAGTGCAGGGCTCAGGCCCTGGAGGTTTTGTTCAGTAACAAATAAACCTGGATTGTATCTATTCCTCCTTCTTCAAGGCGGTCTTTGTTTAGGAAGCCTGCGGCAGGGGAGGCCTTCTGGGATCCAAAGTGACTGCACAGTTAGGAAAGGCAAGAGATTTGCTGGGAGGTTTTGTCTACGGAGGCGCCTTTTAAAACGCCTTTGAACTATTTAAAACGGCCCCTTCCTTATTTAAAAGAAAACCACCGCAGAAGGGGGTTTGAGATCTGAAAATTGCCCCCATCCGAAATAGCCCCCTGCTCCACTCTTTGTCAAGCTCTGTGCCCCGTCTGAGTGGAGCGGGGGAGCGAAATGCGCTCAGCTTGGCTGCAGAAGGAGTCCGCGGGGCTGTAAAATAAATAAATAACAAACCCCTGAATCTGAAGTTGACAGAAACATCTTGGGAGAAACAGGCTGGCTTCTGCAGCCAAGACACCAAAGAGAAAGGGATTGAATCCGGATTGATTGATTTATGGAGGGGAGGGCAGGTGGGAAGGCCAGCTGGAATACTTTCTGGACTGGAGAATGACTTCACAATATTGTTGTCCATGTCATGTGGTGCATGCTATATATATATATATATTTTCATTGACAATCGCTTGTGAAGGGAGGCGGAGAGGGCTATCCAGCACTTTTAAGATACCTGCTAAAGCTGAGGGCTATTTCCAAGGTATGCCATAGGAAAATGGAACTAGCACTCCCAGCCCTGCAGCCAAATGGAGGGTCCCTCGCCAGTCTAACAACATCACATTCCTGAGCTAGACAAATGATGAAAAAGTTCCAGTTACTGTCTAATGAAAGGCCTCCATCTCCCTTCCCCAGAGGTTTCCGATGCACATATAATTAGCTCTCAATATTTCATGAATATGGGGTTGACTAATTCCTTTTCACTCGGGAGATTTCACATTCCGAGTTTTACCATCACTGGCACTTTGGATGAAGCCCCGAACATGGGAGAAGTTGTTGTAGTTTGGAACTGTTTCTTCTACCTGGCTTTCAGTCTTCCTTACAGATCACCTCTCAGCCCAGCTAGGCACAACTGTGAGCTACAAGGTGTGGCAAAGACCCAAAGTGAGGGACACAAAAAATGACTCATGCAGGAAACTGCTTGTGTGCTGTGGGATTCATTCCTTTAGCGCAAATAATTCTTTCTCTAGCCTATGTTTCAAGCTCTTTGTTCTAGGACATTTGGGTGGAATGGAGCTAATTTCTGGACTAAAAAGAGTGACATCACTGACGAACATGTGAGTGAGATGCTACAGAGCCTGTTTCCATCAAGATATTATGGAATAGACCTCTGTGTTCTCTTACAGTTTTCCATAGTATTAGTTTAAAATTCTTCTGATTGTAAGTAAATGAAATAATATGAGTGAGAGCTGGCGATGCATCTCTTAAATGTAAAACAGGACACACCTCTCTTCTTAGTTTTCACTTGCTTCAATAAAACTAATACATAAGTTCTTTGAATCTGTTTCAGTTTTCATGTCTATCTCACCACTTTGACAGGGCCTAAAATAATAATGGCTTTATGAGGCAGTAAAAGTTTATTAGTGGTAGACTATGAGGCATATTGGTTTGGGCCAAGATTATCTAAAGTGACTAGTGATTTGAGGTGTTTCCATCATTCCAACTTGAGACATCTTAAATGGTGGGTGCTCTGCACTTTCTGAAACCCAAGATGTCTTAAACTGGGTGCTTAAAAATGGAGGCAAGCCCAACTCATTAATCACTTTTGAAAATATTGGCTGGTAGAACTTTTTCCTGTTGTGTAGGAATTAAGATTCAAAGCCTACTGAAGTAAACGGAAACGTTCCCTGACTGACTTTGCATCAGGCCCAAAGCGAGTCAGTAGGTTCCTGTCTCTGTGTAAAAAGCCCATTCAAGACAGTTGAAAGGTTCCAATGTACGTCAGTGGGCTATGGATCAAGCCCCAAATCATTATAAATCTCTCCAAATCCAAAATAATTATTTAAAGATGGTTTCTTTTGAGAAGGCAAAGATGTCCCTCACGAGCTACTCATGATCTTGTGCTTTAAAAAAGAGAAGACTAGAATGATGATCTCCTCCTTGTGACCTCCAAGGTTCTTCGTATGGGTACTAGGTTGTGCCTGGCATCTTATGTCTACACTGCAATGTAAGACTGGGCTCAGACTCAAGCATCAGCCCAAACCCGTCTTCACACAAATCTCTCAGACTCTGGCTTGGACCCTGAGGGGCTAGAGGGTTTGAGCCCTATTGCTTTGCCAAGTACACTCAACTTCCCCAGCCTCCTCAATCCCCACTCAGGTCCTGGGAGTCCACCAAAGTCCAACAATCCCATGGGCCAACTTCCTTTGTCTTCTCTATCAGAAGAAGCTCCAGTTGACTCCAGGGAAATGGAAGCAGCCCTCCTTGCTGTCACGCAGCCGCTCATTGAGACAAGCGTTTAACCCTTCCATTGTCTTCTGAACACCATCAGAGAGCCTACTGTGTTTGCAAGGGGAGCTGAACTGAAGAGTCCTTTGCAAAGTAACACTGTTTCATGGTCATGGGGGCACAGCCAGATGTGGGTAAATCTCGGGTGCAAAGCCAGAAAAACAGAGGACGTTAGTAAGAGTACCAGGAATAACCATGCATGCCAGCAAACAGCAAAGAAGGTGGCAGCGTTGCTAATTTACTCAACCACTGACCAGTGCAGGGAGTGGATTAATCAGCTGAAGAATGAGTACAGGAAAACCAGGGACCTGATCTGCACCTCAGGCAACTCACCGATATTATGCCCGTTTTACGAGGAGTTTGACCGGGTGCTGGGCACCGCGCCAAGTGCAGAGCCAACGGTGCTGCATGTTGACCTGGTCCCCTGGATGGTAGCCTGCTGTCCCCAGTATCCAGCATGGGGCATGATGGGAGCTAACAGCAGGTGCCGAGTCAGGACATTGAAGTGACTCTGTTGCTGAATCCAGTCCTAGAAGAGACTTTGGAGCAGCAGCACACCCTGGGCCATACTCAGTGGAGCTGTTTGATTCCCTCCCTCTCCACCCCCTGTCCCCACCTCCATGAAACTGCCACCAAGGAGCCTGCAGCAAACATGGAAGGGACAGAAGCTGTCCCTGAGACCAGTATGTTTCTGGCTTCATGTTAATGTTTATTAATACAGTAAGGGCGGGATTTCCATTCTGTGAACCAATGCAAAAGTTATTAGAAGCCCCAGCTCCCAGTGTGTAGCTGCGATTGGTGGATTGTATGCTACCAGGGGAGTGTGGCTCCCTCACCCTATCACCCCCTATCAGGTGCCTTTCAAAATGGCGACTGGGAAATGTAAATAGTAAAAACTCCTTGAAAGTAATGTTTGACTTAAGCAGGCACAGATTTTTGCTCGGGCAGTCCTATTTCTTAAAAATAATAAGGCCTGTAAGGACGCCACTCTGTAACCACTCAATGGTGTAACAGGCCACCTGGAAACAGTGAACTGATTGGGGCAGAGGAGGGGAGGAAATACTTTGCCTTTACAAATCTAGTTCACCTCAGTTAAAGGTAGTCCTTGCAGTCCATAGGTGACAAAAGCATTGGTGCCAAATTCGACTGAATTTGAATTTTTTTCCAGAACTGTGGCAGGGGAGAATGGGGAGGAAGGAGGCTGGCTGTGGCGTTCTGTATGTTTGCATTAAGCTCTGACGGACTACGCCATGTGTAAGCTAATGCAGCATCCTGTCGATTCCCTCCTGAATTCTGACCCAATCCTGCGTGCCGATAGGTGCAAACTTTTCCTGAAGCAGGAATGCCAGTTTGGTAGTCACATTTCAGGGACTTCGGTAGCTGACCAGCCCACGCAACTCACAGATGTGCTGTTCAGTCGCTATATATTGGAATGCTTTGGCTGCATACACTGCAGTTTTCCCAGCAGCAGCTTGGAATAACATCTCCCTCAGGCACCACAAGAACAGCGTTGTCCTCCAAAGCATGGAAGGCCTGAAATGATAGAAAAAGCTTTTGCAGCACAGCCCTTGAGGGCACTCCCCCTATCCCCAACCCAAAGAGTTCTGCAACGTTTAGAAAACAAAAAATAGCTTTGACTTTTTAACTTACCATTGTTTCTGCACTTCTTCCATTGTGATTAACCCGGCTCTATCTAGGGAGCTTCTCTGGTCTGAAACATCCCTCTCACAATAGACTGAAGTTCAGTTTGGAAAAATAACATGTTATCTGAAATTACACAAGGATTTTTTCTGTGCTCCTGCACTGAGCTATTTGAGACAATAACCCTATGTGTCTTGTCCTATTTCAAGCCCTTCAACCTCTACTGGCTGCAGTACCTCCTCAGCTCGCCCACATTGCAGCAGAAACCTGGGCCACTCCCACAGACCATTCCAAGAGGAAGTGTTTCTGGGATGACCTAATGGTTGAAGTTCTGGTGAGGGCCAACAAACAGGCTCAGTACCAAAGACAAAGGGACTTACAGCTAGAGTAAAGGCATGCTAAGAGGCAAGGAAAGGCTCAGGCTGGCTGTACAGCTTAAGGATGGGGTTTCAGTGCAGGAGCAGGCATTTGCTTCACGGTTCCTGGAACAGGAATGGGGGCCAAGGGAGGTGGACAGAACTCAGCAGAAAAAACTGAGAAGTGGTCATGTCATTCATAAGCACATTGCATGGCAACCAACCTCCCACCAATTCTACAGCATTGAAACCCCACTCTTCACCCCACAAGCACATCATAAAGCACTATTCCCCCCACCCCCTTCCCTTGAGCCATGCAAGTCCATAGTGTGGGAGCACAAAGCATCCCTGACTTCTGCTGCCTGGGTGCATCCAGCTCCAGCAGTGCTAGGTGGACTTTCTAGCTCAGCATACTGATCCAGCGGCCCCTAGCTGTCATAGATCTAGTCAGGGAGAAATGGCTCACTTCTGGCTTCACAAAGATTGTGAAGAGCCTAGCAAGCCACAGTAGTAAGCAGGGCCGCCCAGAGGAGTCAGGGGGCTTGGGGCAAAGGGGGGGAGCTGTGGCACTTGTACTCACCCAGCAGCAGTCCAGGTGTTCGTCGGCATTTCAGCGGGTGGGTGGTGGGGCTTCAGTCGCTCCCCATCTCCTGCAGCACTGAAGGGCCCCCCGCTGCCGAAATGCTGCCGAAGACCTGGACCGCTGCCAGGCCAGGGCTCTCAGGGCCCCTGCGTGGCCTGGGGCAAATTGTCCCCACGCTGGGCGGCCCTGGTAGTATGCATAGTGTTGATGATCCTGGAACTCAAACGGGTCTGTAAAGATCTCCAATGGGATTTCAATCTGCCAAAAGTGTATTTAGCAACCAGCTGAGAGTGTAATTAAACCATCTTTTGCCAGGGCATCTGAAATCAGGATACAAATTCATAAATCAAGGAGGCCGGGGGGACTTGTGGGGGTCCCCCAGGATAACAGTGGGGACAGTAACTCCATTGATGACAATAGCATTTGGTGGGAATAGTGTCCCAGCCTGTCCATGAATGTAGACGCCTGAACAACGAAAATCCCTGGTATCGTGAACTTTCCCAATGTGGTCCACGAAGGCCTGCATAGCAGTGGAATAGTGCCCTTTGAAGTTTTCATGTGCTCTTTGCAGAGGACAAACAAGACCAATCTATGGCCACAGCACCATTTGGAAACTTCATTCTCTCAAAGCCATGAATTACTTCAGGAATATGCCTGCCTTGGGGAATATGCCTTGGGGTAAACTGCATGCCTAATTGCCCTGGAAACCTCCACCACCACTTTACCCACAGTCGACTTTCTAACACCTAACGTTGTCCTGTTTGAAATTCACCCCCCCTGCAATTCACACCCCCGTAGTCCACGCTGCAGCCCAGTGCAGACAAGCCCTTACAAGGCCAGATTCATTTTGGGGTTCTGGCAAGTCTTTCCTCTTTCGCTTTTGTGCTGACAGAGATAATTCCAGCTCTAATTTCTGGTGCAGAAAATCCGTGTCTGTGACTTTTTGTCATCCTAAACAAGTCAATGCGTGTGTGTGTGTGTGTGTAACCTCCCAAAGCCATGGGACCCCTATTTGGTTATTTATTGATCTAGTGCATGGCTTATTTGCCTTCACTGTACGGCAGAAGTTCTTCTAAAGCTCAGTAACCCTGACATTGTCCCTTTATTGACCACACTAACCGGCGAGGGGCTTCAAGTCCCCCCACGGCAATTTGTTCTGGCGGCTTGTGCTGCCCCAATAGCTCACATTCTCCTAGTGGTTTATCAATACAAACATTTTCCCCTCAGAACGTCCTTTGCCAGAAAACATTTCACCCGTGTGATGCTGTGGGAGAAAGAACAATTCATTTGCCCATTAGGCCATTTTCTCTATTGATGCAAATTGGTGTAGCTCCACTGATTTCAATAGAGAGATGATGATTTACACCAGCTGAGGATCTGGCCCAGTTAAAACACACTCCTCCCCATAATCTGCCTTTCTCCTAAAAGTAGCCCTATTGTCTTAATATTTGGATCAGACAAATGTAGAGAGCTTCCTTCCACCGTTCCTGCCACTAGCTCAGACCTCTGCGTGGGCAGGATCCTACGCCGCTAGAATGGAGACACCACAAGTTACCCTCCCATTAGAGTTCCACTGTTGAAGGGTGGGTGGTGGCTGGTATGAAGCTGTTGCGTTGTCTTCTGGCCCCGCTGTCAGAGAGAGAAATAGGGCCAGCTTGGGAGTTGTGGTGGAGCTTGACTGGCAGAAGGTTGTAGGTAAGAAAGAACAGCTGTAACAGCATTAGTATCACCGGACAGGCAGGCTTATGGAATTGAGCACAATATTGGAAGACTGTGGGCTCTGTCCTGCTGGGCACAGTCCCATTGTTTTCATGTAAAAGATGTTCTTAGGGACCTACAAGCACCATCTTTAACTACCTGGAGGGACAGGGGAAGTCATGGCCCATATGCCTCCTGTATGTACCTGAACAGCTACTTGTCCCCTCTAACTGTTGGCAGTGACCTGCAAGACATTGACACATTTCTTACATTTTCGTTGTCTGTGCAAGTCCTATGTGGAAGGCCCTCCCTGAAATCTGGTGGCTAAAATTTACTGCTGTAAACGTGGGGTGACCTCACGTGTGTCAGCCCAATGGCATTGCCCTGGGGTAAGTGACAGAAAAATTTGGCCCCTTTGGTCATCTCATTTTTAGAGTGTGCATTTAGTACTAATTCATTTTCTTGTAAAGAACACGGCTGCTATTAATAGTTTAGGTGCCAAGGCTATTCGGCTATTGATTTACTGAGTCTGGTTTTTAATTTGCCTGTCAGAGATCCGGGGCTCACATCCACAAAAGGGTGTAGGTGTAGCAATCCCCACCATCACACCACCTAACTTTTAGGCGCCTATGAAATCACTGGAATCCAGAAAGCCTGAGTTAGGTGCCTAGGTTTGGTGTGCAATAGGCACCTGAGACTGGGATGTACAAAAGCCAGCATACTTGGCAGGGAGTTGCCCAAGCTAGCTAATGGGAGAAGTTTATCCTCAGCCCCACTCACCTTAGAGAGTTTGGGGCTTTTTCTGCTTAGGAGCCATAGCCAGGAGCCTTTTGTGATAGTTCTGCTCTTGAACCCAGGCCTGGGAGTCTCCAGAGAGCCACATCCTGGCCTCCACACAGTGACTGGGAAACTAGTAAGACTATAGTCTCAGCCAAGGCACCACCTATAGGAACTGTGACTGGAGGATCACCCAGCTCCACTGGTTGGTCCAACTATGCTCTTTAAGCTGGAAAGAGGCACAGGATGTTTGTCGAGCAGCAAGGTGATTTTGATTTCCTGTTGTGGCTGTATTAGATTCTGCTTGTGCCAGCCTCACCCCTGCTTTTGCTCTTGCTCCATGCTTGATCCTTGCCTCTCCTTCAGTTCCTGCCCTTAAACCTTGTCTCCAGTCATGAGTTACTGGCTTGACCCCTGGCTCGAGTAACTGGCAGTTGACTCTGGTGCTGACCCTTGGCTCCATGGCCCATCCTGGATGCCGACTCTGCCCACTAGCCCTGACTCCTGCTCTGACTACTAGGCCAGCTTGCCTACATCTCCTGGAGTCAGACGGCTTAGGCACCTAAACAATTTCTGGTGAGAATGGTGCCTTCCTAACTTCACACACACCAGTAGAGGAGGCAGCAGCTCCCTTATAACCTTTAGGCTAGTGGTTGGGGAATTCTTTCAGGATGTTGGAGACATCGGTTCAATTCTTTCTCTGATGAGAAGGGATTTGCAGAGGGGTTCCTCACCTCTTAGGCGAGTGCCCTAACCACTGAGATGTGGGTTATTTGATGTGAGAATCTCGTCTGTTGAAGATGTTCCACTGTGTATTAAATAACTAGCTATAGTCCAATGTTCCAGGGCCCTCACCTGAGAGGTGTTCAAATCCCTTTCTCCTTATCAGACCGAAGGGGGAATTAAACTGGGGTCTCCCACATCCTGGGTGAGTACCCTAGGCTAAAGGTTATAAATAGGCTTGGCAGAATTTGGTGGTGGTGGTTGGTTTTTTTGTTTTTAGTGTTGATGGATAATGTTGATGTTTTGTTTTTAAGCCCTTTTTTATTTTCATCCATTTGCTGGAAATTATGGGGGCTCGGTCAATAATTAATGACAGTAGATGTTTATTCAAAAAATGAAAGCTTTATAAACACTAAAACACAATTTGTCATCATCACATGACAAAATATACACAGTAAATATCCTTAAAGCAAACTCCACTAAGTTCTCGAGCAGAATTTTCTTACTTCATCCATACATTTTAATTATCACTGGAAATATATTTTCATTGGTTTGTGTATGTCCAGTGAAATTGACACTTACTTACATTTATCAGTAAAAATCTGATTCTCCCAAGCCTAGTTATAAGGTGGGCCCCCACTCTAGCTGTTTTGTGTGCTCGGGCCTGGAGACAAGATAGGCACTGGCCCATCTATCTTCCCCCTGTTTGAGGATCCTGCTGGGCTGAGCTAGCTGTCTGGGCATCTGTCTGTGCGTGCCCAGAGGCAGAAACGTAAGGGCCTAGGGGAGTTTTACTGCAAATATTTTAGTGCCCAGGGAGTCGAGGCCCTTACAGGGTTAAGTGTTAGCTGAGTGGGGATTTCATGGATCGCAGTAGTGCCTAAATCCCTTTGTGGATCCATGGAGCATACAGACCTCAGCAGCCAGGCAAAGAATCTTTTGGAGCGAATTCTCAGCAGGCATAAATTGTCATCGTTCTGTTGCTTTCAATGAAGCAGTACCAGTTTACACTAGCAGGGAATTTGGCCCTTTAAATTGATACCCACAGTAATGCACATCTGGACTGGGGCACCCAGAACTCATGACAAGCTGAAACGGCCCAGGTTGGGGTTGCTTTTCCTTGGGTTGTTAAGGGCTTGCTCTCAAATGCTGGTTTCCAGCGACATCTTGTGGTCCGCTTTAGGTACTGCAAGCAAACTATTACACTCTCCTCTTTTTATTAGAATTCCTTATACTACAGCAGCTTTATGAAAGTCAGTTTGTCGTTTGCTTCTCTCATGATACTTTTGCCCTTTTAGATGTGGTTTCTGCATCAGAAAAAAATGGATCCCATGTATTTTAGTGGCTAGGAAGAGAGTAAAAGTCCTAATTTCCCTGTACATGAACCTGAAGAGTGATGATATGATGGGATAGCCTAATTTTGGCAATTAATTTGGCAACTGATCTTTGATTATCAGCAGGTAAGTATGCCCAGTGGTCTGTGATGGGATGTTAGATGGGATGGGATCTGAGTTACTACAGAGAGTTCTTTCCTGGGTGCTGGCTGGTGAGTCTTGCCCACATGCTCAGGGTTTAACTGATCGCCATATTTGGGGTCGGGAAGGAATTTTCCTCCAGGGCAGATTGGTAGAGGCTCTGGAGGTTTTTCGCCTTCCTCTGCAGCATGGGGCACGGCTCACTTGCTGGAGGATTCTCTGCACCTTGAGGTCTTCAAACCACGATTTGAAGCTTCAATAACTCAGACATAGGTTAGGGGTTTGTTACAGGAGTGGGTGGGTGAGATTCTGTGGCCTGCATTGTGCAGGAGGTCAGACTAGATGATCATAATGGTCCCTTATGACCTTAAAGTCTATGAGTCTATGATATCTCCAAACTTGATGTTGGTGGGAATGGCCTTTTCAGTGTGTTTTAGGATAAGGCAGATTTCCTTAGAGATTGCTTCTTGCATTCTAGAACAGTAGACACACACACAACATCTTGGCGCATTGGTGAGGTCAAGAACATGATACCATGTGTGAGCACCAGGAATTAACTTCCCCCAGAGCTATTCTCATGGCTCACTTGAGGACAGGGCTGCATAGTCAGAGAACTGATCCAACAGAAGCCATCAGCGACAAATAGTGGCAGCCTTGGAAAAGCAAATAAACATTGCCACATGGAGGACAAAGGGATATTTTTAACTTTTGATCAATCAAAAAAATCAATTAGTAGGGAGAGAAATGTTAGACTTAGAGACGGTAATAAAGAAAGATGGGGCTTTAAAATTTTCAGAAGTAGTGGATTATGTTCCTTTAAATGAAAGAATATTTTTTAAAATATAAACAAATGTCTATGTTGATTGGAAAATCTACTGGAACAGTAATTTAACCCTGGGAGGCAATATTTATAAAGGACCCTTCCCTCCCACAGGTCTTTTTCCCGACTGTATCTATCACCAATGGTGATTTCTTTATCCCAATAATGCAATGGAAAGGCAGGTATAGTATAAACAAACAAGGTATTTTATTAAACAAACCACAGAACCATAAAACCACTCAGGAGTTCACACCCTAATATTGGCAGTAATCCAGGACCCCAGAACAAATAAGTGGATATAGAGCAAATTAAATAAGTACCTCACCATCGCTGCAGAGACACACTGAACAGGTAAGACCACGGGTCACTGGAAAACAACAACGACAAGGACCACTTGGAACTTCACACAGGGTCAGGAGGGATGCCACACAGGATCAATGGAGGCAGGAACACGATGATAGCAGGGCAGGGAGGTGAAGTCTTCTCTTCTTCTCTCTTGATGATACAGCAAGCATGGCTGCCACTGGGGCGGACAGCATTTGGTGCTGGGCGCACATTTCCTTTATAGCTTCCCATTGCTGGGCAGATTACCCATATCACGGGTCTCTTTCCCGCCACTATTTTTCCTGCCTTAGCTCAAAAAAACCTCGCCAACTAGTCAACACGAACAGGGGACCAAACTGGAAGGCAAACAACAGCTACAAAAATAAAAATGGTGAACTGGCCCAACATCTAATAGTGCTAGTTTAGGACTTGGTTTGGCCACCTTTAGTCACACTGGGCCTGATACTAGCACTCATTCATGCTCAGTAGGACTTTGTTCCATGAGTCAATCTGTTGGGACAAGTCATGGAGTAAGTTACTACTCAACGTGAATAAGCCTGAGATACTTCTACTTTAGTGGACAGCAGCGCTACTCAGCATGAGTAAGGGTGGCAGAATCAGTCCCACGAGGATTTATTCTGTTCTATTCTCTTTAAAATATTCAACCCCCATCACAATGGTATCTGAGCTGGCGATGCTGTTTGCTGTAGTTCATTGTCTAGCATGGGATTGCCTTCACATTGCACAGAGAATTCTGTTACATGTATTTTGACACCAAGTGATTTTTTTTAACGGGTTTCCCATGTATTCACACCAGCTCAGACTGTCTTGCTGGTAGCTACTTTGTCTTTCTTTCCCACTGGCTAATAACTTTCTTGGCACCAACTTTTCAACAGGTGGGATGAAATGTGACTGCTTCATTGCTGACGATGAGGAAAGATTTATGGCAAAAGACATGTTGCTTACAATTTTATGGAGACTGCCTATGTAAAGACATATAATGCGCTACGGCAAGGGTCCCACAAACTCCGAGAGAGCCTCAGAACAGCCTAACAAATGATTGCCCAACTTGTCATGTATATGCTTAAAATCTGGGTGTAAAAACAGGATGTAAACTGAGATCACTGAAATGGCTCTGTAGCTAAATTTTCCATGACTCTGGACCATAGAATGCGCCATCACTCATCCAGGATTAGATAAGCTATTACAGATTTTAAAAAATAGTTTCCCAGGTGCACCGAACAACGTTTTGCTATTTGATTAGGCACCATGCTGATCTGAGTCTCTTCAAGTAGCTATCAGCTCCTTGTCTTCAACTGCAAAAGCATTGTCCAAAACATGACTCTAGCTTTTTCACATGAACGGGTCAGCAGATGAAGAAATCTGTCCCAAGGCCTTTCACTGAAGGTGCGCACCCTTTACCGATGGTGTCCAGCCTTTCAGATCCAAATCTTACCTGCTGTATCCGCATTAATTATTTATATTGCTTTCCTTGAAGTAGCTTTATGTATTGTAACATTTTGGAATATACAAGTAGATGATAGTGGCACATCCGTACAATACAACAAATACTTTTTCCATTACAACCACTAAATGTTATAAAGGCTGATGAACTGTAAAAGACCAAATGAAACATTGTAGTGTTGCCTGTTAAACCTATGGAATCAGTCTATTGTTTTGTTTTGTCAGCTGGAACGAACCATCCCATTAACTCAAAGGCTGGCTTTTTCGATATGTTACTAGATGAATCACTAAAGTTGACTGATGACTGTCCATGATATATTAAGAATGGAACAACAGCATTCCTTGGGGTGGGAGAACAGATGTATTTCAGCAGAAGTGGAAGTTGGTACCTAAGGGATCCCTCTGTGAGCAGTTAAGATGAATATTGATGATTTTTTGTATTTATTTGGGAACAGGAAAAATTGTTGGTCAACTTTAACTGGTATCCAAAGGAATTGTAATTTCACTAACAAGTGATTGTCTCCTAAGAGAAGTAATCATCTTGTGCTGGACTTCAAGGTGATGTAACCCCAAATGCTAATGGAAGCTTTTGACATATCAGGGCAAATTAATCTCTGGTGTAACTGCAACACCAAGGATAAATTTGGGCAGGTCTTCCTCTACAGATGTGGACTGTCTGTGTATGCTTTTCTTCTCTGAGGTCATCATGTTGTGCTCTGACACTGATCAGAGAAAAGGACAAGTAGTCGGTTTGGGTGAATACACCTCTACCCCGATATAACGTGACCCAATATAACACGAATTCAGATATAACATGGTAAAGCAGCACTCCAGGGGGGCGTGGCTGCGCACTCCAGCAGATCAAAGCAAGTTCGATATAACGCCTATAACGCGGTAAGATTTTTTGGCTCCCGAGGACAGCGTTATATCGGGGTAGAGGTGTATTTCTACATGTACCTAAATTTAGGCCCAAATGAAAGATGCTTTCTGTATCTCCCTCTTAATTTATTATTTTGTCTTTATTCACGCAAAATTGACAGTGAAATACTCATTCATATAAGAGGTCCCAACTAAAAGCAGAGGCAGTTATTAACCTGTACCAAAAGGGGGGTGGTTAGGGACCAGAACTCTCACCTCACAATTAGCTATCATGTCTCTTACAGGAACACTCATTCAAGGACGGACCAAAACATCTCATGCCCTTTGCTTTTTAAAGCATTCTTTCAGTGAGGGCATGTGTCTGCCTTTGTGTTTGGAGAGCGAACATTATAGCCCGCAATATTTATCATCGTCCTTCCATTGTTCAGTATTTGGGTGACATGTATGTTAAAAAACATTTCTTCTCTCAGCTGGATCTCAGTCTGAATTTGAAATTCTGCATATCTCAGAATAGCATAAGCGCTATGCCTCACT
The DNA here is from genome assembly GCF_020497125.1 of Mauremys mutica. Taxonomy (NCBI): domain Eukaryota; kingdom Metazoa; phylum Chordata; order Testudines; family Geoemydidae; genus Mauremys; species Mauremys mutica. Next base: position 13,770,288 of record NC_059081.1, on the reverse strand, counting down.
GCAGTAACTTCATATTTATTAATCGCACTTTCACGGGAGAGTTGATCTCTATCCCGGCCTGTTTAGGCTACCTGCTGTGTGTAGTTCCTTACCTAGTTTCTAGCCAACATATTTTTCTCCTTCATATTATGTTTGCAGTATCAGTATCAGCATAAGCGGGGAGGACTTTAAAACATTGCTCCATTTCCACAACTGATGTAACTGCTTCTAACTTGCTAGTAATGCTACAGTAGAACCCTAGATACCGCATGATAGAAGTGTCTTTGTTGGTCTTTTCACGGCTGTTCCACTTTTGTGCACCAGGTAGCAGCACCAGCCCCATTTCACGCAATGTACATGTGACCCCGTCATATCTTGCTTGTTAAAGGCAAACACTGCTCTGCTTCTGCCTTCTAATGACCATCTTTTCACTTGTATTCATCAGTCAAATTTATTTCTTTTAGCGATACCGTGACGTTATTTACACAGATGTTAGACATTTTCGGGGGCTCCCTGAGCTTGGGGGCCTAGTATAATTGTCCCTACCTCCCATCAGCCCTGGCTATCACTGTAGTATTGTATTCCCTTGAGCAAGGCATCCAAGTCACAATTCTCTATAAACTAGTTAGAAGGACCATGTTTAAATCCTTTGGGGGGGAATCCTTTATTTCAGCCTTGTGAGCCCCATTCTGCTCGTTCCGTCTCCTCCAATCCCTTTTCAGATGGAACAACTGAACTCTGTCAACACAAAGACTCCCCGCCACCACCTCCTCACTCTTTCCTTCTAGTCCGGATCCCTTCTGAGTGGCTTACTAATCAGTGACAAGTGGGGGAAACTTGGCAAAAGCCTCTTCGGAAAGTTGTGCTTCAACTTGGCTTCCTCATCTGTGTCTGGCTGCTTGTTAGAAGCTCCGCAGATAGCCCTGGTCAGGATGAGGTTCCAGGGGAATTTGGGTGAGTCTCTTTGCTGGGCCTACAGTCCAGAGAGAGCTCATTCTTCTAGTGCTGTGGTCTCTGGAGATGCCAGAGAACAATAATTCATATTATTCACAGCATAGCAGCGGTATGACTTGCTTACGTACAGCCTACAAAGCGTAGCTCAGAATTATGCCAGCCCACCAATGTCACAAAATCAATAATGAACAGACAAGAAGGAATCAGACTCTTGGATCCCATGTCCTGAATATCTCCAGCACTTTGGCCTCATGTCTACCTGTCTTTTCTCTGAGCTGTGTGTGTGCCCTGCTACAACCTCATCATGCTCATGACACCACACCTTCATTCCATCCATGAAAAGGCCCTCAGAAAGGGACATAAAAGCAGTGCACAGGTTTTGCTTAATATTATGGAGGAAACTTTTTTATCTAGTAAGCTGGATGGGTTAAATCTAGAGATGGAAGAAACTTATGGAATTCAAGATTCTGCAGAACTCTCAGACTAAGGTCATGTCTACGTAGTTATATATAGGTCTTGGCTGACCTTAAACCTCTTCCCAAATGATACAAACTAAACCATAGAAATACCCTCTTCTGCTGGAATAAGAGTATCCACATGGAGATTTTTCCTTCTCTCCATTCTCTTCTCCTTCATTTCACAATCTCACCTAAGTAGAACATGATCCCAGTAATGTTCAAGTAAAAAATACCAAATCTCGCAGGATTTGAGTGAGTTTGAAATTTAGGGGAACCCTGTTTGCCCTTCCATAGATAATCCTTACATTGGCTTCTGAGCATGAACGGCTATTGATCTAACATGCCACAGAGTCCTTGGGAATTCAAGACTCAGATGGTACTACTACTACCAGAAGAATCTTTAGTATATCTTCTTTGGGAATTACATTCTAAACCCAACACTTAACAAGGTTAGTGAACCAACTAGACAGCTGTATCAGTCATTTAGCTCATTAGGCAGTAGAGACAGAAATGCTTTGAAGACAGGATTCGTAATGCACAGAAATGCCAGCTAGTTCTTACTCAATGCCGCCAGTAAACAGAAGGAACGACTTACCCCTATTATTGCTTTGCAGTTGAACACGGCCCACTTTAATTCCTTTTTGAGGTATCCTCGCTGGCTTCCACATGAAATATCCATCCAGTATTCTGTGTTGCTCTTCTTCCCCACATTTTTGAGGCCTCTGTTTCTCATCAGCTAATCAGCATGGTGCGAAGTAAGTGCCTGAGCAAGTAACTTTTTAAGAGTGCACCTGCAGATTGTCACTGCATTAACGGGTCTACTGCTGAGCCACAGGAAGAGAAGGGAAGAAAGAGGCTGCAGCCTGCTTCTCCGAGTCATGGTTTCCTGCTGAAAACCATTATGAATAAGCTTCATTACTTGATTAACTTCACAGCTTCATACAAGCAAAAAGAACCAGGAAGAACGCAACTGTAGGTCTGATGTCTCCTAGTTAAAGCCGCTGACGGCTTTTCTTGATGTATGTTGCGGTGAATCATTTCTGGGATCTTGGTGGTGTCAAGCCTTAGAAAAATAAGATAGCTGGAAATAGAGATGATGATGATAGAGCCAAAGTCTGGCTAGTCAGGGTCTGATCGTCTGCTGGTGTAAATCAGTGTGGCTCCATTATGCTCAGTGGATCCGGACACTGACAAACAGGTTTGTATTTAAATACAGGTTTGTATTTAACAATGTGCAAAGCTGTATGGTCAGTTTTTAATGCCAACTTTCTTAAAAGAATGAACGTTAAACCCATTCCATCCCAGCTCAACAAAGCTGATTTAAGAGTCCGAGGTTGAGACAAATTATTATTTCCTTGTATTTGTTTGCCTGCATGCTTTGGACCCAAACCTGTGTGGTATTGGGCCCCTTCAACTTCCATTGAAACCAGTGGGAATTAATCATCACTTTGCAGGACTGGGCCCCTTAAAAGAAGGGACTTAGGCTTTGTTTAGTGTTCCATTTGCCCTGTGGATTTGGGCAGTGATATTTCACAGATGAAGATTAAAAATGATCTCCAGGTTTTCACCTTCAGAAAATGCATTTTTATTTCTGACCAGTTTTTCCATACAGAGAAGTCTCGCTCTTTCACCAAGAGATAGACACACTTAATTACTGAGAACACTGAGAACTTAATTGGAAGGATTTTCTAATGGATAGGCTCAGAAAACTTTTGGCACTTCCAAAAACCAGGGGCTATGCACGGCACTAACTGAGGAGCCACCGGTTGGCTACATATTTTACTTGCAAAATATGATTTCTGTAATAATGGCATTTGCCACCTTGATTGGCCATCCTCCGAATGCCTCCCAATAGCAGCCACAAAGGATATAATTTGGCAGGTATTTTGGTCTCGTTAAGTGATGTCACTGACTTTGTAGGAAGGTTGCAGTATAGAAAAATGTTATTGTGGTATCACAACTGCAGGGGTAAACTTTTCTGTATTAAAACTTACCAGAGCATCATAGGAACATGGTAGGAGTCAACATGCCCACGCTGGGCTTTTTCAGTTCCTGCCAATGTCTATCTGTAAGAAAAGCCAGGGCATAGGTGCACAGACCTGCTTGCAGTCCAAAATCTAGCTGTGACTAGAGATGGGCCCAAACCAAAGCATAGTTCTAAGTATCCCTAAACTTTGGGTGTGTGGTCTGGGGAGCTTTGACATCCAGATCCAAACTGTGTGGTTCGATCCCCTCTATGTATAGCTACAGTTAAACAGCCATCTAGTACTGTACCACAAGATGGAGCAATTACGATGCTATATGTCAGGCAGCTTGCTACATGAAGCTCTGGTCCATGAGGCACAGAGGAGCTGTTTTCATTTGTCTCTAGCTGCTAATGATTCCAGAATCATTAGTAGGCTTAATTGCTTCTCCCCCTGCACCTGGACCCAAGATCGACGTAGTCCATGTAGGGGTAAAACCCACCACCACATCCCCTTGTGCGAGTGTGTAGCTCTCATGTCTCCAGGCAGAGGTCCTCCGGACAGCATCCATGGATTCTTTGGGCTCCTTCGTAGAGCAGTGACCGTTGTCCAGGGTTCTCTGCTCAGTGTCCCCATCACATTCCCTTGTTTCACAGCTTGGATCCCATTTCTGTTTTATCACTGGTTGACCCCTTGTTTAGCTGGTTCATGGCTCTGTGGCCCTCCCGCATTTGAAGGAGTGGGTCTGGACTGTGGTGGACTCCACCCTCCCTTCCAAGATTTCAGATAGGCTGGTGAAGGCACTATGGCACAGATCCTGCATCCCTGAAGTCAACAGGAGCTCTGCTGCTGCCTCCAGTGGTGCAGGATCAGGACCTAACTGCACCAATGCCCTCATTCAGCAGAGCACTTGAGTATGTCGCTAAATTTAAGCATTGAGTAATCCCATCCCGATTCAGCAAAACGCTTCAGCACGTGCTTAATCTTGACTGGTTTAACTGACTTCAGTGCCACATAAGCACCGTGCTTCAGTGCTTTGCAGAATAGGGATGGGATTACTAAAGTGCATAAAATGAAGCACGTGTTTAAGTGCTTTGCTGAGTGGGAGTTCACGGGCCCAAGAGTTGAGATGCAGATCACCTCCAGAGGGGGGCTGAGTGGGAGCAAAGGCAGCTTAGTGGCTCACAGGATTGGGCCCTAAAAGAGGAAGAAAAGAAAATGCCCTCAGATGCGCATTGAAATGATTTGTCATTGCGTATATTTGTGGACAAATTCAATGTTGTCAGTAATTTTCATCCTGAGTCAACAGCTCACAATTGCTACCCCGCGTTACTCAAATTGTTTATCTACGGGGCAGCATTTTGCTAGAGAAGAGACTGGAATTACATTGCAGTCAGATAGAGCAGCTAGTTAATCAGACCACAGATGTCCAGTCAGTTTGAAGTCACCAAAGATTATAGGGGTGGCTCCAGGCACCAGCACCCCAAGCGCGTGCTTGGGGCGGCAAGCCACGGGGGGCGCTCTGCCGGTCGCCGGGAGGGAGGTCCGCTGAAGCCGCGGGACCAGCGGACCCTCCGCCGGCAAGCCGCTGAAGGCAACCTGCCTACCGTGCCTGGGGCGGCAAAATGCCTAGAGCCGCCCCTGATAGGGGTAACAGTTGGGCAGAAGCAGCAAAGCCATGCGCAGTGGTAAAGTGGTAACTTTTTTTATTTTAAGAATGTGATAGAAAAGTGACAATCAGCATCAATAAAGTTAGTTTGCCCTCCATGGCATTCTATTTATAGATAGCGTAGGAGATGAAAGCATTCACCTGTGACTGGCTTATTACTGTCCCCAGCCACCCCAAAATGAAACATCACATAGAGCAGTGTCTTCTTTATTGCGTTACTATTGCACTCACTCGTGTGGCATGGAATGCTGGCACTAATGTCAGCGGCAAGGGCTGGGTTTTCTTTGCCATGCGACTACAGAGCGAGCCTGTAAAGTTTATTGACTCGGGAAACTTAAAGACACTTGAACGGAGCTCTCCCCAGTTCCCACAAATACTGTGTATTGCTGCAGAGAAGGAACAGTTTTCATGGATGTGTTGGTCATAAAGTCCTAAATGACCTGGGTCCTGCCTGCCTTAGAGACCAACTCTCTTCCCATGACATACTGCCACAGAAGCCAGCGGAGGCACTCTAGGTAGATCTCCCTGTTATCAAAGAGACCAGGGCTGCCACAGGGAGGGTTCTCTGTGACAACTATAGGCTCCAGAACATGCTACCTGCTGCATCCAATATAGCCCATACTTGACCTTCCAGGAATGTGTAAAATTCTTTGACCCAGGCTTTTGGGGAAGGATGAGGGTATGTCCCTGTGAAGGATGGAGGCTAAAGGGCTTCTCCATTTTGATTAATCGGCTGTCTGAGGTAAATTGGCTTATTGACTGCTATTTGCTAGTGGGGTTCGTTTATCTGTACAATAGTATATATGTCTGCTGCGTGGTTATCATTGGTATTATAAGTTTAATTATCATTAGGATGCTCAGAGCTTCTATATGGACTTTTATTACATCTGCAGTAAATTAGATAAATAAATGCATATGCATCCTCCACTAAAATTAAGCTTCTACAACTGAGTCTGACTCGATGTGCTTTCCTTGTAATTGCACTTTACTAGAAAACACTTCGAAACCTTTAATTTTCTTAAAGTAAAAAAGACATCAGGAGGTAAATTTTCTGAGAACCAAGCATGGAGTTATCTGACAAATGCAGTCAGCATTAATAGGATTTATGTGGATAACTCCCCGCACACTACAGTGGGAAATGTAGCCCGGAAAGCATATTTCCTTTCAAATGCCACTCTAATCCTATTTTCAGCCTTTATTTTATTAACTCCATATTATTTATTGTGCCGCATCCATGCTGGGGTAGAATCTATATGATATCTACATTTGACCATCCTGTAAGGGTGTCTTTACCCCCAGTCCTGCTTTTATTTACTTTTCTCTGAGGAAATCACTTCAGTTTTATAAGCTCTCTGCTAATCAGTATTGGTGTTATTGCATTGCATCCATAGTCCCCAAGCAGGGCCTGAGCCTTTGTACTACAGACTGTGCAAACACACTGTGAGAGACAGGCTGTGTGTTCTAAAGGCCCACACATACGCAGTGCAACATCACTGCACACCTGCAACATCTCCACACAAACATCACGGCACTGACCAGGCCCATTGTGACACTGTGTCTTTTTCATGCAATAGAGATACAATGCTCTGCAAACCATCCTAGGCTGATGAATAGCACCCTCCTTCCCAGGCTTACAGATTTTACAGAGAATTATTAACTTTGATTTATATGATAGAAAATTATGGGACTGGACAGTTCAGGGGCCTGAAGCCTTTTACCTCGGGCTGGTCTTTTCAAAACCAGCCCAAGTGGTCCACGGTGGCTGAAGGTTGTTACTAGTGTTTAGTGTGTCAACTGCAGTGAATCATTTATTCAGTGAATTCAGCCTCTTTTTCAGCTCACAGAACACCCTCAAGCCGATAGCAAGCTGTTATTTGAAGGTTTGGGGAGCATGTTTTTAATCCAATAATTGGTGAGAAACAGTCCCCGTGAGTTGTCAGATACCTGAGACCTGTAATATAAGATGAGCTGCTTAGTTGTGACTGGCCGCGTACATCACATGATATTATTTCTGTTCCCTGATTGGGTGAGATTCAGGGCCTATAATAAGGAGGAGGGTTTGGCTGAAGAAGCCATGATGGTTTTGAATCTCTCGGGGAAAGGCGGCAGTTTAGGAGACAGAACAGATAAGCCAGAGTAGGGAATTTTAGCAACTTTTAAACCTTTTTCGGTCTGGATTCCTTCTCCCGCTGGCCCCTAAGGAATTCCCCAACACACAAGCCAGCTGCATAGGATGTTCACTGAGGCCAGGATTTATCCAACAGTAGAACCGCCCCAATGATAAGAGGTGACACGGTGTGGATTAGCCAGGTAACATGCGAATACTGTGGGCAAGTATCAGGGCCAGCGCAAATGGCACCATGCTCCCCACATAGCATTCTCAGCCTTATCATGGCTGTTCAGTAACAACCTGGGATAGGGCACCATGGTATACTACCGTGTCCTGAGGGCAAGGACGGGCGGTGACATGCTCCTCTTTCAGACTGATCCTGGGCAAAGAAGAGACATGCAGGGGTGGGGAAAAGGTGGAAATATTGTCCTACCTCCTCTGTGCTGCACCGGCCAGCAGAGTTGGCTGGATGTAGGCAGGACAGCACATGCTGCATCCCCTTAAAAGGGGGAGCAGCAGCTGGACTCCTTGTGCCTTCCCAGTGTGTTGCTTCTCCATCCTGCCTCCAGCTCAGGACAACACCTGGATGGCACATCAGAGCCCTTTGTCTGGGGGAGGAAGAACGGGACCATGGGAGAGTGAGCAAATGACTAACAAGACCAAGCTGCTCCAGGTTTTTTATGTCACCTGATATTTCTCCTCTTCTTATTGGACTAAATCTTTCTATTGGCATGCAGCCTTCGAGTGTTGCCTGCTGGCAAGTTCCCAGGCCCCACGTCCAGGCCTGTTTCCAGCACATTGACTGGGAATCATTAGAGAGACAAAAGAGTGGCTGATGGACATTGATGAGAGGGGAAGCGAAAATGATCTCATGTCTGGCCTGGGAAGAATTATAATTGAGTTTGCTTCTGAATGATAAGAAAACGGGTTTGCAAAAGGAAAAAGATAGTTATGTGTTGAATATAGCTGAGGTAATGCCAAATACTAATTGAGACTTAACTGTCACGGCCTGTCTCTACAGGAGTATATCTACAACATCTCTATTTAGAGCAGGGCACTAATTCTTTGATACATGCCATCAGAATAGCTGCCAAGCACAAACAGGTCACATTCGATTGGGCAAATAACAGGCAACTTTTTTCCCCTGCTATATTAAGCAGAGGTGAGCGGGACACTGGGTTTTCCATTTTGTGAGAAATGCTGTGATTCTGAAACCCTGTTCATTCTGAAATGGCACAAAACTAAAAAAAGAATAAAAAAATTGAAATGTCCCACAAAATCAAATTCTGAATATTTGTTTGGTTTGGGTCACTCAAGATGTTCTGTTTTGATCACGTTAAAACATTTTGTTCCGATTTCACCCTTTTAAAATGTTTTTACATAAAGAAAAACCAATGAGTTTCATTTCAAAAACTCAAAACTTCATTCTGAAAATGTTAAAATGGGATTATTGAAATGCCTTGATTCATTTTTTTTCTAAACAAAATGTTGTCCATCTGCAAGTTTTTCTAAATGTATCAATTTTGGTGAAAAGCAATTTTTGACAAAATTTTTCCAACCCACTCTAGTAAGAAACATTTCATTATCATTTAATATAAACTCTGTGCCAGCCTAGAGCCACTGTTGTACTATTTGATCAGACATGTTTGTTTCTACTTATTTTTTATTTTATTAATTTTGTCCTAGTTTCTGTAAAATTGCCAGTAAAATATAGTTTTGGTTAAGAGCATTTACACTGGGTCCCAAAATCATTTGGGACATTTATGGACAGGTGTCTGAAAGAGAGGACCTGAACCTTGACATGAGGAGTAGGCTTGGGTACTGTAATGATGTGTTTAGTTACAGTGAGTTATTCCGCAACTAGTTGTCAGTGGGTGCTTTCCAAGCAAAGTGTACTCTATTGTAAACCAAAGTGATAAAGCTAGAACACGAGCTTTGTGGAAGCCTGTTTCTAAGGGTAAGTCTATACTTACCGCGCGGGTCGACGCGGAGAGTTCGACTTCTCGGAGTTCGAACTATCGTGTCTAATCAAGACGCGATAGTTCGAACTCCCCACGCGCTCCGGTCGACTCCGGAACTCCACCACCGCAAACGGCGGTGGCGGAGTCGACCTTGGAGCCGCGGACTTCGATCCCGCGGCGTCTGGACGGGTGAGTAGCCCGAACTAAGGTACTTTGACTTCAGCTACGCTATTTGCGTAGCTGAAGTCGCGTACCTTAGTTCGACACCCCCCCTTAATGTAGACCAGGCCTTAGGCCTGGTCTACACTAAGAATGGGGGTCGAACTAGGGTACGCAAATTCAGCTACGTGAATAGCGTAGCTGAATTCGAACTACCCTAGTTCGAACTACGTACCCGTCCAGACGCCGCGGAACCGAACTCCGCGGCTCCAAGGTCGACTCTGCTAACTCCAGCTGCCGAGGTGGAGTACCGGAGTTCGAACTAGCGCTTCCGGAGTTCGAACTATCGCGTCTAGATCAGACGCGATAGTTCGAACTCCGGAAAGTCGAACTCACCGCGTCGACCCGCGCGGTAAGTGTAGACTAGCCCTTACTGACTTAAGAGAAATCAATATAAGCCAATTTAAAACTGCTTTAGCAGTGTCCACACAAGGGTTTGCACTGCTTTAACAAAACCAGTTTAAATCAGTGCAAACCTAGACAAGACTTCAGATTAGACTCAGCACTGATCCCCATCAGGAAGTTTTGGGTCACTGGATATCGGTCTAGAGCAAATGGACAGCAAAAGTGACTATAGAAGTGTGGCATTAAAGCATTTAAGTGGCCTCTAATCTAGTTGTCTCAGGTTGTGTGCGCAATTGAGGTACACAACATGAGTGCACACTTTTGAAAATTTGAGTGCAAATCTTTATAATGGGCTGAGCTAAAACCCTAGATCTAATTTCTCACCCAGCCTTCCCCTGAACGCATGAGTGTTTGAAATCTAGATCAGGGTCTAAGTTTTGTGACTAAAGCCTTACATAAGGTGTTTTTTGGGGGAAGGAGAGGGGGGAAGTATATCTCCTGTGAACGATTTGGCTTTACTGTCCATACAGAAAGAAAATCTCTCTTTTATTCTCTGTGTTTAGACAGTCGGTCTGACATTAACTATATTTATGTCTGGCACATACATTTATTGTCATGTTGACATCTCTCTTTTTATTCTGCCTGCACTAGGGCTACTCCATCAGTCTGCAATCATTAGAACAGAATATTTAAATGCTTTAATTTATAGAAGGGGGAAGGGAGATAAAAATAACTTTTTTCCCCCGAAACTGGGACCACATCATACGGGATTATCTGATTTCTCATCTCTACGCATTTCTTGGCAGAGATTCACTCCAAGCAAATCTCAAGCTATCCACTGAAAATCAATCCATTTGTAATGGGAATAGCATGATTTCATAAGCAGACTCTTCCAAGCCTGAGATTTAAAGACATTATGCAGCCAAAGTCCTGTAATGATTAACACCTGTTGCGCTGGTCATACTCCCTCAACTACACACCAGTGAAAGCTGCTTACTGGCCTGCTAGGTTTCTCTGCAATTTAATTAAAATAATTAAGGAAGCACAAAATAGCAGATAATAGGCATATATGCTAGTTGTCTGTCTAATAATTTGGTCATTAATACACACTTACAGCCTGCCCCTGAATTCCTTGCAAACCCATTGGGGGTGTGGATGCAAAAGTAGCAAGAGTCAGGCTTTTGGCATTGTATCCAACCAACTGCATTGATCCAGATGCTCCATTTATTTAGGCCTGGATTCAGCCCAGGACTTGCGTGTATGCTGAACTTGAAGCACACGAGTGGTCCTATTGATGGCAGTGTTTAAATGCTTGGCTGGCTCAGGGAGTTCACTGTGGTGCACAGGGCACTGGCCCCTCTGCACCATTTAGGTCCTGCAATGGGCGGACTGGGGGGATGTAGACAGAGCAAGTGCAATCAAGATGCCTCCTGCACCCCATGCGGGCTGCAAATGTGGTCTATGCAATGGTGCTGAATAGGCTGGTGTGGAGATGGCTTTGTAGTGGGCCAGGGAAGAGCCCGCAGGAACCACCACAGCTACGTGAATCTAGCAGCCCAATCCCCCTCCTCACACATAAGGGATGCAGAGAGCATGCTGCTGCCCTTCTATCCAAAAGGCTGGAAGAGCCGCCAGGGGCCCCAGGTTCAGGGGAGTGTGAATTCTGTCCCCCCACCCGCACTGAGTCCCCTGCACTAAGCCAGACCACTTGGGGTTTGTGTGCAAAGAGGTGACTTGCACTTCAAGGAGTTCTGCTTCACCAAGGAACTGATCTAAAGTCCACTGAAGACAGTGGAAAGTCTCCCGTTGACATCCGTGGGCTTTGGATCAGGCCCCGAAGCCTTGGGGCTGCACATGACTTGGAAAGGTTAAACGCTGTGCAGTGCAGGTGTTTACAGCCGCTACGTTAATTTAAACACAACAGTGAATATAAATCAGCTACTTCCGTAGCGGATTTCTCGATCCCATCAAGAGCGCTGCACTGAATCACAAATCTCAGACTCCAGTTAATAAAGGTCAATAATGACAGTCAGATCTTATTATTTTATGGGGCTAGAGTTAAATATTTGACCAATAATGAAAACACGATTCACCACCCGATTTCTCCAATGTGTCTTTTAAAGTCTTGTTTTCTTTGTAAGAACAGAGGGACTTTATTTGGATTTTTTTTTAAGCGATCAGCCTCCCTGTGTTGAACCACGTTTTTATTTTATTTCTTTCTTTATTACTAGATTACTGTAGCACCTCAGATCTGCAGCCCTGGACCCCATTGTGCGAGGTGCTGTCCAAATACAGCACAAAAGGACGGTCCCTGCCCCAGAGAGCTTACCATCTAAATTATAATCAACATAGGTTCGCCTTGCCAAAGGTGCCTAAGAGAACAACAACCAATGGGTATTGGACACCTGCCTCCCTTGGGTACTTTTAAAGTTCCCAGCCTTTGGGGCTCTACATAAGTTCCTCTGTTTACGATGGGCTTTATTTCCATTCACAGAAATCAAGTTTTGTACAGAGGGATGTAATTATAGAAGGTGCCGGGATGCATTGCAAATTATCTTTTATTCATTGCTGGCAGGTTAATCAGAACAACAGGAGTCTGACATAGAGAAAGGTGCAGGATGGGGGAATTATACATCGGTCAGCTAGCTGCAGGCAGAAAATGGAAGATACCAGCTGGCAAAGATAGGCCCAGGTGGAAATGCCCAGCTCTGACTAGTACAATTAATTATCTTTCTCTAGCTAGTTACCTGACCTGCTAGTGGCAAGATTCAGCGTAATTCATTCGGTTGAGAAAGGTCAGCAAGGAAATAAAAATGTGTGTATTGAAATGTGGGACAGAGTGCTGAGAACCAGCTGCTGAACTCTCCGTTGTGAATCCAATGAGTCCCGTAGCAGGGTAGTTACCCCGCTCTGGTGGAGGAAGGCTGGGCTGATTGGGGGAGCTGGGGCCCATGCCCCAGTCAGGCCACACCTGGCCCTGTTGTTAGGGCTCAGGGAGGAGCTGGGTTAGTCTCTCTCTAGCGGTGGAGAGAGAAGGACCTGGCTGCTTGGGAGCTCAGGGTACTAGGAGTAGAGCAGGGCTGGGGAAAGGCAAGAGGAGCTGGGGAGCTCCAGCCTGGCAAATTCCCAGGCTGAGGCCTTGCTAAAGGCCAAAGCAGGTACTGGGGTTGCAGAGGTGCAGCCTGGGGTTAGGCAGAGGCAGCTGGTCTGACCCCCTTGCTGATGATGAGTGGCTTTTACAGACTGTAGTTTGCCCCAGTGAGTGGGGGCTAGATGATGACTGGCAGTAGCCACTGAGGCCAGGTGGGGATAGAGGGGTGGGGGTTCCCCAGGGAGAGGAGACCCAGAGAGTAGGGGTACAGTACCCTCAGGTAAAAGGCAGTAGGGTCTGGGAGGGACATGGGGCCTAAAGCAGGTGAAACATTGACCAGCAGAGGGCGCTCCAGAGCTGGAGTTGAGCTAATTCCCTAGACGACCAGCAGGAGGCACTGTGCTGGTGAATCTCCAACCTTGCTACAGTCCCTTACCCCTCCTCTGATTGAGGGAAGGAGTGGCTAAGTACTAGATCAGCCTGGGTTGGGGAGAGCTAAGGAGACTGTTAACTGCAAGAATAGAAAAAGCAGGCAGGAAGCGGGGTGGGGTAGGTGCAACTAGGGCCTTGGGGAGATCTCTGCCCTCTGTGATGATTGTGTGACTCTGTAAATAGAATTGCTGCCCAGAACTATAAGAAGGTGGTGTCTGACAAAACACAAATAAAGTACACAGCAGTGGCTACAAACCAGCGGTGTCAGCACCATTGGTGCAGGAAGTCAGGAGGAGCAAAGAGTCCGTGACCTAATTAAAACATGTCATTTAGCTGCCAACTTCCTTCCTTCTCTCTCTCTCCCCACACCTCCCTGGTACGAATTCTTTCCCACTGTTAAATCAGCTGAGCCAGTTTCTATCATGCTTAGAAAGGCACCCGAGTGTATGCTTTACACTACAGCACGTTATATATTTTTGCTTCTTTTTCTGGGTTGAAAGGAAGGAGCCATCATGAGTGCCCCGAAAGAAGCTGCTGTGTGCTGATGCTATCTGTGATTTACTTCTTTATTAGAAAGTCTGAGTCTTTGTGAATGCTTGTCTACTCCAGCAGCTCAGGCACTTGGAATGCATTCTGCCAACACACACAGGTGCTCCGAACAGCTCACTAGCATGCATAGCGCTGCTAACCTAGAGTAGCGCCGAGTGAGTCTTGTTAATGTCACAATGGCCACTTCTAACCAGTTCAGTGCTGGGGCCAATAGAAAGCACCAATGTTGCAGCAGCACCTGTTGAATTGGTTCTCCTGGTGCTGACCATTCTTCAGCACCTCTGGATTCTGTGCCCTCCCCTGGAAGCAATTCTCCAGCAAGTTCCTTGCCCAGACGTAATGCTTTGCTGCCACCTCAGGTAACTGCAGCTTGCACCTTGTCACCTGCATCCATTTCTGTGAGGATGCTAGGGTGGTGTGCAAGCTACCTGAAACTTTCAGATTCACAGCTGTTTTTATGATGAATCTCTTCTATAGTCATGTTACCAGCTGGCCCTCAATGGACACTAGAGCTCTTCTGAGGACCTGGGGTGATGAGATGAAGTGAGCTGAGCTCAAGGATCTTGAACGCTGTGATGTATTTAAAAGTACCCAGGCATGTGGCTGAGAGCAGTGTAAATTGCCATACCAAGTAGTGCTAGCTCTAAATCAAGAGCCTCAAAGTGATGGACGGTGACTAGAGGTCTGGGGTAGGAAGTTGCATCTGTCTCTTCTGCACATTCTGGGCCCTGAGGCAACCATTTGGAGTGACCTGGCAGTGTGATGGTGGGTCTGGAGGAAAGGAGGAGGCTTGCTGCTATGAGCAGGACAAGGACTGGGAGCTCCCAGGCTCTGTGAACCTGGCCTTGACAGGGATGGAGAAGAAGGATCTTCCACTAAGGTACAGTGCTGTCCACGTAGTGATTTCACAGTGAGTGTCTTGAATCAGCTCTATGGCCTCACAGAGTTAGAAATAGGTTTCTTCCCTCATTCGGAAGATGCCACTACTTATTTTCCCAAGGCCTACAGTACAGCCTTTTCCCACCAGTGACTGGCTGTGCTCCCTCTGTTCCCAAAGTGGCACTTGACCAGTGAGGGTTGCTAACCAGCAGGCACCCAGGCTGGCCCTGATTGAGACAACTTTCTCTGCTGGAACTCCTTCCACCCCATCTTCCAGCCTCAACAGCCATTCCATTGTCTTGCCAGCATTTCCATCACAAACTGGGCTTCCTGAGCACAGCTCGAAGGTGTGCTTTGTACTGGGGTAACTGCACAAAACAGGGTCGATCCCCAGAGGCAGGGTATCCTCCAATGTTGATCTGATCTCCCAGAATTCTATTCTGGTCCCATAGTACTTTGCAGGGTCTCCCATAAATCCCCAATTCAGGAAACTGTGTCAGGTATCTCAACTGACCCACAATGCATTTGTATGGGAGCATTTGGAGAGCATGCAGTGACTGGCTGCGCTGAACTGTTACACAAATTAGACTGGTTAGTGTGGAGAAGACTACTACTAAATCAGGGGTCGGCAGCCTTTCAGAAGTGCTGTGCCGAGTCTTCATTTATTCACTCTAATTTAAGGTTTCGCGTGCCAGTCATACATTTTAACATTTTTAGAAGGTCTCTTACTATAAGTCTATAATATACAACTAAACTATTGTTGTACGTAAAGTAAATAAGGTTTTTAAAATGTTTAAGAAGCTTCATTTAAAATTAAATTAAAATGCAGAGCCCCCCGAACCAGTGGCCAGTACCTGGGCAGTGTGAGTGCCACTGAAAATCAGCTTGCATGCCACCTTCGGCACCCATGCCATAGGTTGCCTACCCCTGGTCTAAATGCTTATATGTAACATTTAACCTAGGCTTAGTGCAGTCCTCTGTTGGGAGATTTCTGACAGTAGAAGGCTCTTCAGTCTAGAAGACAAAGGTATTAACAAGATCAAATGGGCTAGAAGATGAAACTGAACAAACTCAGATAGACCTTTATAGTGTTGTATTTAAAACCCCATACAACTCCAATGGCCTGACTTCAGTAAGTTGTAAAGAGCAATTCAGGGAATGAAAATGTGCTAAGATCTCTTCCAGCGACGGATTGTTACAGAGTTGCAAGAAAAGTGCTTGTTAACATGTATAAAAGTTTGTGCTGACACTGGTAAAGTCACACTGAGCATTACAATTTCTCAGCAATTAGATTGAGCAAGACCTGTCCAGAATATCCATCATTGCCAAAAAAAAAAAATGTTCTGCCAGATGGGAAAGGTCATGTAAAGCAGATTGAAACTGCCCACTGTTAAGATGACCAGTGACACCATGGTCCTGTAAGTATCAGACCCCTACAGGAACAGAATGGGAGGATGCCCCATGAACTGCAAGGGGAAAGAGTGGGAAAAACCACTAGCATTGATGGTAGGATAGGAGATTCTAGGCATGGTCTTCAGCTGTGCCCATTATCTGGTGGGTGCAGCTGAGAAAGGGAGTCACTTGCATTTCCCCAATCCAGCCTCCGGATTGGTCCTCAGCCTAGGTTACATCTCACTGCTCTAAGCTATGCCTGTGTTGCAAATTGTCCCAAGTCAGCTACCTGCTATGTTCAGAATGAGAGCTGAACCCAGAGTATTATTAGCCTGGTTGAGTGTGCTTGTTGCATACACATAAGAGTGATCTGGTTTCTGCTAAATGGGCAAAGGGGCATAATTTGGGGGACAGTTTGAACTGTGGCACTGGCTTTTGCTCTCAGCAGGAAGCCCCAAGATAGTGGGGTGTGAGGCATGTTCTTTGAATTCCCAGCATTCAGTAACCATGCACACTCAATTCTTTATACTGTCCTTTATACATAAGTTTAAAGCATTTACCCCTGGATGAAATATTTCAGCTTTGTTCATGCACATATCTGCTTGCCAGACAAGTGATGTGGGACTGGAGTGGTCAGAGGTTCATGATGGTTCAAGTTGAAATGTTTGCCAGTAGCATTCAGGATGTGGAAGTGAGGTTGGTGCCTCTTGAGAGCAGCACTTCAGGCCAGGATGCTTAAGAGGACAAGTTGCTGTGTGGTGCCATTCATCAAGCAGAAGACCATGTATTAGATTCTTACCTTAGGGCTAGTCTACACTTACGAGCCGGGTCGACGCGGTGAGTTCGACTTATTGGAGTTCAAACTATCGCGTCTAATCTGGACGCGATAGTTCGAACTCCGGAAGCGTCGTGGTCGACTCCGGTACTCCACCACTGCAAAAGGCGGTGGCGGAGTTGACCTTGGAGCTGCGGACTTCGATTCCGCGGCGTCTGGACGGGTGAGTAGTTCGAACTAGGGTACTTCGAATTCAGCTACGCTATTCACGTAGCTGAATTTGCGTACCCTAGTTCGACCCCACTTCTTAGTGTGGACCAGCCCTTAGTTACATCAGTGTAAATCCAGAAGTCTGATTTAGGAATCTGACAGTTGCGGGTCTTCCTGAATGATCCAATGGTGCCTAGGGAAAACTTGCTGAGGTTCTTTATGAAATGCAGAGGGGCAGCAGTTCAAACAGCCAAGTTAAACAAGACACAGTTAGGGATCAGCTGACTTCTCCTCTCCAGCTCACAGCTCCGTGTGTGGATTTGAACTCAAGAAGATGCAGCATGCCAGCTGTCATGATGTTGTTTCTAATAGACCATTAGAAGAGCTAACCCATTTTGAATGTGGCGGATTTTTATAGAGCTCATGTTTTTGTGTATCTCATGATCCTATATCCAACTTGTCTTTTATACCCGGGAAATGTCTGGGCTCAGATATTACTTGTGTAGGGAACAATTATGTATTCGGACAGGAGGGACTAGATGATGTATAGGATCTTTGGAGAACAATGGTAGCTCTTTTCTTACAGAGCATGTTTTTTTTTCTCTTTGAGGGTGGCCCTCTTAGGCAACCCTGACCATTTTACTGGGCTGAGGGGGCCTCCCTGGTGTTAATTCACCTCAAAGAGCAGGTCTGAGTCTCTAAAATACTTTGCAGGTGGTTCCTTGAATTCATGATGCAGCTGGGCCTAAAGATGGGTTGGAGGGGAATAGGTTCTGGTGGCACACAAATTAACGTAGCTCACCACAGAAAATAAATCTGCTTTCAATCCCTACACGCTAAAGCTAGGGAGGAGACAGGTCAGCCCTCCAGCATCTGAGCTTTTATTGCTTTAGCACAAGTGCTTCTTCATGAATCCCGGGGGAGTCGGCAGGTGCATGCTGCTGCCGACAGCTGTGGAACCTGTATACGCACACTCAGATTTTCAGGCTGTGCCTTGTTCCATTTCTCGTGTTGCACAGCAGTGGCAGGCTCGATCTCTGTCTCCCATACACACACACACACCCCCTATCTACTGTAGCTGCTGATACCACTCATGTACTCCGTGCTGACTCCTGGCTCTCTTTGGGGAATAAGAGAATCTGCGTCCCAGGCAGGGGAAGAAGAGCTGGGCAAAGCAATGTGTTCATTTCATGGCTATCCCCCTGAGAAAAGGAAAGCTGGTGGTCTCAAAGGGGAGTGGGGAGGCTGGTGCCAGTCCATAATCAGCCCAAGGCTATTCAACGCAAATGGTCCCCTCCCTTGGGCATTGAGACGCTCTTTGGAGTAAAGTATTGCATTGTAAAGGGGCCCTGTAGATATGCTGCAAATATCTCCTCCTGCTGACACACCTCCCCAGTTCTGGGGAAATTGCTGGGCCTGGTTGTCAAAGATGGGCCCGAACAGGAAAATTTGGATCTGGAGCTTGAAAACTCAGAGTCTGAAGATATTTGAGTCCAAGTGTTTTGTGTTAACACAAGGGCCAGCACTGACACACTGGTGTTTAGATCCAGGGGTTTGGCTCCAGGGCTGGCTCCAGGCACCAGCGAAGGAAGCAGGTGCTTGAGGCAGCCAATACAAAGGGGCGGCACGTCTGGGTCTTCGGCGGGAATTCGGCACCAGGTCCCTCAGTCCCTCTCTTCCTCTTTGAGCTGCTGCCGAAGTGCCGCCGACGAGGAAGGGAGGGAGTGAAGGACCTGCCGCCGAACGGCCGCCGAAGAATGGAGCGGCGCGACTGAGCTGCCCCCGAAGTGCCAGCGTTCGGCTTTTTTTTTTTTTTTCCCACTGCTTGGGGCAGCAGAAAACCTGGAGCTGGCCCTGTTTGACTCAGCCTGGCCTTTTCAGTCTCCCCTCGTGTGAATGTCTCTGCAGGGCCTTTAATGATTTCTTTCACTCCTATCTGGACTCCTATCCTCCTCCTGCTGTATCGCTTTTGAGATGGGGTACCCAGAACTGAACACAGTACAGTGTAGTCTGGTGACTGTGGTGTTCGACTGGGAGCCCCGAGGCCTGATTGATAGTATTCCTCGCTCTGCCAGTGACTGGCTGTAGACCACGGACAAATCACTTAGGACCCGATTCAATGCCCATTACCATTGAACTCAACAGGCTCCCAGTGACTTCACTGGGCATTGCATTGGGCCCTTAGTCTGTCAGTTACTCATGTGCCTATGTGCTTTCAGGATCAGGCCCCGTGTTTGTAAAATTGAAGACTGGACACGTGGCAGAACTGTTTAATACGCATTTTAATAAAGAAATGTTTTTTAAAAAGGGAGAGAGACAGGAAACACACTAATTAGGTGAATCAGAGGTTAAATAAGCCAATTTATCAACAATCTTGTAGCTACACTATTGAAGTTCAGGCTGAGAGTCTGTTTGCTGTAAAGCTATTAGCATACAGTCAGTTATCCAGGCAGCACTCATGTGCCTCCTATTTTCTATAAATCTCTTGTTTCCCACACTTATGGCCTTCTGGACAGGTTTACACTAGAAACTTTTGCCGATAAAGCAGTGTCGCTTAGGGGTATGAATTTTTTTGCACCGTTTTTATACCAGCAAAAGCTCTAGTGTAGACACCATTATATTAGCATAAAAGTACTTTGTTTGTGTAGCTTATTTTGCTCAGGGAACCCATGTAAACCATACTGCCAAAAGAACTTTTTTTCCCCCTGGTATAAACTGAGATTACACTAGGATAGTTTGCAAGTATAGCTAGAGTGGCAAGCGTTTTCTGGTGTAGATGGACCTTCACTCCCAATCCTGACTGGAAGTTGAAAGTCAGAAGGCAAAGGAGTTAAAAGTAAACCCAATTTTTTTTGCACCGGAGCACATCATTTGCATAAAACTAAGGCGAGATTCAGCCCCCTTTGCTATCTTACCTTATGGCGTGCCGCCCATCACCATTGTATCTTGGCATTTCTCACCTTGAGTTTCACCTTATTCTTTGAGTAATTGCACTGAAACAAATGAGATTACTCGGTGAGAGGAGCAGAATACTGGTGTAAATATTGTAAAGCCAGTGCCAGTGTATTACTTTTGAAAAGGCCTGGAAGCAAATAACACTTAAGCTTTTCAGGTTTCTGGATGCAATTATCTTGGTCAGAAAGCTGTGCGGAAGCTGCAGTGTGGGGGCAACTTGCTTATCGAGTTTCTTAGAGAAGTTTAAAGAAGTGTTGGTTGTCAGAGCGAAGCCTAGCTGAGCAGCGCGTTAACAGGGAAATGCAGACATGGGGTTGCTGTCAGGAAGCAGGAAACATTACTGAACTAGAGGGGCTCACACTTTGTTGCTTCCATAGGCCAAATGCATTCAGGGCCGGCTCCAGGCACCAGCTTAGCAAGCAGGTGCTTGGGACGGCCACTCCGGAGTGGGGTGGCACATTCAGGTATTCGGCGGCAATTCTGCGGAGAGTCCCTCACTCCCACTCCGAGCAAAGGACCTCCCGCTGAATTGCCGCAGATCGCGATCGTGGCTTTTCTTTTTTTTTCTTTTGTTTTTTGGCTGCTTGGGGTGGCAAAACCCCTGGAGCCGGCCCTGAATGCATTGCAGGCACCAGGGTTCCTTGCATTCCTCCATTCCCCCCACACGTTCCCTGTGTACCACCCTTCCAAGTCTCTCTACTTCAGGGACACCCCCACCCCCACAATCCTCTCTCCCTCCTCTCCATGCCAGGGGCTCTGTATCCCCCACTCCCCATCCAGCACATGCCAGAGATTCTGTGTATTCCATGTCATCCTCCCTCACGCCATTGTCTCCCGTTCTCCCCCACTCCCACATCCAGGGCTCTGTGCGATACCCATTCCCCTTTTCACTCTATTCCCCTCCCTTCCCCACTACACCAAGATTCTATCATTGCATGGGGCTCTGTGTGCTCCCATTCCTGCCAAGCCAGGATACCCCATTCTCCCCCATGCCAGGGTTTGTGTGTATCCCCCTTCCCTTTCACGCCCGCTTATTCCCCCGACCAATCTTATTCATTCTTTTCTCTCTTGGAGAGGGTGTCAACATTTTAAACTGCACTGGGCTATAAACAGTTAGAGGTGGTTGAAACTGCTGAGTCTGCTCACCAGATGGCAGGGGCTCTGGGTGTCCTCCATTTCCCCTCTTCCAGTTTCCTGATTTTTCCCTAAAATCAGTAGTGTTCCACCTACTGATGCCTAGAACATTCTCTGCAATGTTGGCATTGGTCTGATGGGGCATTCAAAAGTTACCATGTTACAAACAGAGAAATGTCATCAAGTTGAGCATAGGACTGTACCTCACTAAGCCAACAAAACGCAGGAAAACAAACATACGAACAAAAGAACGGCCATACTGGGTCAGGCCAATGGTCCATCTAGCCTAGTATCCTGTCTTCCAACAGTGGCCAAAGGAGATGCTTTAGAGTGAATGAACAGAACAAGGCAAATATTGAGTAATCAGTTCCCTGTCATCCAGTCCCAGCTTCTGTCAGTCAGAGGCTTAGGGGACACCCAGAGCATGGGCTTGCATTCCTGACCATCTTGGCTAACAGCCATTGATGGACCTGTCCTCCATGAACTCATCTAATTCTTTTTTGAACCCAGTTATACTCTTAGCCTTCACAACATCGCCTGGCACCCAATTCCACAGGTTGACTATGCATCGTGTGAAGAAGTACTTCCTTACATTTGTTTTCAACGGGCTGTCTATTAATTTCATTGACTGACCCCTGGTTCTTGTGTCATGTGAAGGAGAAATAACACTTCCCTATTCACTTGCTCCACACCCTTCATAATTTTATAAACCTCTACCATATCCTGCCTTACTGTTCATCTTGGAAAAGAGACAACTCCCAGTCTGTTTAATCTCTCCTCATATGGAAGTTATTCCATACACCTACTCATTTTTGTTGTCCTTTTCTGTACTTTTTAAAATTCAATTTCTAATATATCTTTTTTTGAGATGGGGCAACCAGAACTGCACGCAGTATTCAAGGTGTGGGTGTACCCAGGATTTATATCGTGTCATTATGATATTTTCTGTCTTATTATCTCTCCCTTTCCTAATGGTCCCTAACATTGTTAGCTTTTTGGACTGTCGCTGAAAATTGAGCAGATGTTTTCAGAGAATTATCCACGATGACCCCAAAATCTTTCTTAAGTGGTAACAGCTAATTTAGACCATCGTTTTGTATGTATAGTTGGAATTGTATTTTCCAGTGCAATCCAGTTTTACTTTGCACTTATTAACACTGAATTTCATCTGCCATTTTGTTGCTCAGTCACCCAGTTTTGTCACATCCCTTTGCAACTCTTTGAATTCTGCTTTGGGCTTAACTATCTTGAGTAATTTTGTACTGTCCACCAACTTTGCCACCTCACTGTTTATGCTCTTTTCCAGATCATGTATGAATACACTGGACAGCACTGATCCCAGTACAGACCGTTGGGGGAAGCTGCTATTTACCTCTCTCCGCTGTGAAAATTGACCATTTATTCCTACCCTTTATTTCCTACCTTTTAACCAGTTACTGACGTATGAGAGAACCTTCCCTCTTCTCCTATGACTGCTTACTTTGCTTAAGAGACTTTGGTGTGGGACCTTTATCAATGGTTTTAAGAAAGTCCAAGTACATTATATCAACTGGATCATCCTTCTCAACATATTTGTTTACACCCTCAAAGAATTCTAATAGACTGGAGAAGCATGATTTCCCTTTTTTAAAAGGCCCTAAAATGTGTGCCGACCTTCATTTCCTTCTGTTGTAAACTCCTTCTTGAGGGGCCATACGGGCTAATGTCACCCTGGACACCTCAGTAGTGGGGCAGCTGAGTGGGGCTGTGGTTGGCTAATTCTGAGTGAGAGCTTGACTTTGACCCTTTATTCTGAGCTGGGAGAATCTTAATGGTAGGAGAGCCGGCAACTATCTGAAGCCAACAATAGTGATTTGATGAAATGGCTGAAGCAGGGAGCCCAACTACATGAGCCCAGCGTTCCCTCTGATTTCTCCCACCCATGTGCGGAATGAATTCTGTTATGTGCACCAGTATGGAGGTGATGTGTGATACCTCACCTTCATATTGGTGCACATAACAAAATGCATATGGTGGGTGGGGCCGAGGGGTTTGACGTGTGGGAGGGGGCTCAGGGCTGGGGCAGAGGGATGGGTGGACGAGGTGAGGGCTCCGGCTGGGGGTGCAGGCTCTGGGGTGGGGCCCGGGATGAGGGGTTTGGGGTGCAGAAGGGTGCTCTGGGGCTACGGCGGGGAGAGAGGACACCCCCCAGCTCTCTCTCCCCAAAGCAGCACCTGGGATGGGAGGGAGAGGCACCTCACCCCACCACAGGAGCTCTGGGGCTGCAAGATAGGCAGCCCTGCCCTGGCCCCCAGCAGGTCCGGGCTGGGGGAGGGCCCCCTCGGTGGCGCCTGAGTCCAGGCCATGCTGTGCTGCCATAGCTGGGTCCAGGCCATTCCGAAGTCGGGCTGCATCACCCCGGCTGCGCCTGGGCCTGATCCAGCTGTGGCTGGGTCCTGGCCACTCTGGCTGCGCCACCCCAGCCATGCCTGGGCTTGATCCGGCCATGGCAGGTCCGGGCCGCAGGTTAACTGAGTTGGGGCTGGGGGAGGGGAACCCCTCCCATGACAGGTTGGGGGCTGGGCTAGGTGGGGGCCAGGGGAGGGTAGCCCCTCCCCCGGCAGGTCCCCAGGCAGGTTCCCAGAGCGCCTGCACAGTGCTAAATAGACTGCTGCGTGGCCATGCAGTTTACAGGGAACTTAGCATGGGTCTACTCTCTACTCCATTTCTGATGATCCCTGGATCCATGATGGTGAATCAGAAATGTAGGGCTGGGAGCAGCCTCCAGAGGTCATCTAGTCCAGCCCCGTGTGCTGAGGCAAGGCCACGTAGACATAGACCATCCCAGATCAGTGTTTGTTTGACCTGTTCTTAAAAACCTCTAAGGATGGGGATTCCACAACCTCCCTTGGAATCCTGTTCCAGGACTTAACTATTCTTATAGTTAAGAAAGTTTTTCCTAATATCCAACCTAAATTTATCTTTCTGCCAGTTAAGCTGATTACTTCTTGTCTTAGCTTCAGAGGACAGGGGGGAACAAGTGATCACAGTCCTGTTTATAACAACTCTTAACATATCAGGTCCCTCCTCAGTCGTCTTTTCTCCAGACTAAACATGCTCAGTTTTTTTAACCTTTCCTCATAGGTCAGGTTATCGAAACCTTTTATCATTTTTGTTGCTCCCTCTGCACTCTTGCCATATCTGTCTCCGTCCACCTCTCAGAGTGTGGTGCCCAGAAGTGGACACACTGTTCCAGCTGAGGCCTCATCAGAACCTAGTAGAGTTGGACACTTACCTCCCACGTCTTACATAAGACATCCCTCTTAATACATCCCAGAGTGACATTAGCCTTTTTTTGCAACTGCATCACGTTGACTCATATTCACTCTAACCCCCAGATCCTTTTCAACAGTACTACCGCCTAGCCAGTTATTCTCCATTTTGTAGTTGTGCACTTTCCCAGGCCTGTCAGGTGTTGGTATGCCCCACCGAGGATAAAGACAGGCTGTCAGGGAGGCTTTCCTGCTTGTCTGGCTACACTGACCCCTGGCTGGGGAAAGAAAATGATGTCCAAGGGTACGTCCATACTACCCGCCCGGATCAGCGGGTAGCAATCGACTTCTCGGAGTTTGATATATCGTGTCTCATCTAGACGCGATATATCGAACTCCGAACACGCTCCCGTCGACTCTGGAACTCCATCACCGCGAACGGCGGTGGCGGAGTCAATGGGGGAGCCGTGGACGTCGATCCCGTGCCGTGAGGACGGGTAAGTAGTTCGAACTAAGGTAGTTCGACTTCAGCTACGCGAAGTTGCGTACCTTAGTTCGACACTCCCCCCAGTGTAGACCAGGCCCAAGAGGTGACAGGTGGTGAATGAGAAGAGCAGCAATTGCTGGCGCTGAGAGAGAGCCCCTGTCTTCAACGCCTCCCTGTTCTTCTGGAAGGGATGTGCCCAAGGATTGAAGATGGTGAGCATCACAAATGAGTCCCTTTGCTTACCGTCAATGAGAGGAATCACGGGTGTAGCTGCTCATCCTCCTCCTGCCCATACAATGTGCTGGAAGCGGCTCTTCTATTAATAATCATGTTGCTTTAGCAAGCCCTCCACCCAGTCACGCACCCTGCTTCAGCATTCATGTTTTCCCCTTATTTAGTAACCCCATTGCACAATCAAAGTCAATCAATTGGTGCAGCCAGAGATAGCACAGCAGGATCCGAAGCATCACAGAAGCCGGCAGGAGCCAGCAGCTACAGTGAATATGCAGCGGAGGCTAAGGAAGCAAATCCAATAAGTGATCGCGCCTTCATCCTTACTGTGATATAAATGTATATTAGAGCCGGGTGAAAGATTTGTCAGGAAAGATTTTGTCATTTGTTTTGGTTTACACCCTGTTGGAA
This sequence comes from Mauremys mutica, assembly GCF_020497125.1. NCBI lineage: Eukaryota > Metazoa > Chordata > Testudines > Geoemydidae > Mauremys > Mauremys mutica. Next base: position 13,744,832 of record NC_059081.1, on the reverse strand, counting down.
TCATGTTATGAAATTTCCAAATTTTTGATGACATAGTCTATAAAGTAGCTTTTACAATATAACTAGCGTTGAGAGAGCTCCTTTTGCCAGAAAATTGGCACTTATGAGTGATGGAACAGGGCCTGCCCCCAGCTTCCGAAGTGTCTCATGCTAATGAATGGGGATACTGGATTAAGCCCAAGTGGTGTTGAATTGTAGTCTCTGTGCATCCATGGCACTTACCTGGTTTGCATTACTGCAGTATCTGAGCACCTTACAATCTGTAATATGTTTATACTCACAACTAGGGTGACCAGATCGCAAGAGTAAAATATTAGGACACATGGGGGGGAGGGCAGCCTCACCCCCAACCAGAGCCATAGGGGGGGGCGCACAGGCCTAGGAAGCTGCGAGGGGGGCGTACAGCATAGGCGCCAACTTTCTCCAGTGCCGGTGGGGTGACTCCACCCTTTCCCTGCCCTGGCCCTGCCCCATTCCAACCCCTTCCCCAAAGTCTCCGCCCCAACTCCACCCCCTCCCTACCCTTGTTGGATCCCTTCCCCAAATCCCGACCTCAGCCCCACCTCTTCCCCCAGTGCGCCATGTTCCCCCTCCTCTCCCCTCCCTCCCTGCCCCACAAAACAGCTGTTTTGCGGCACAAGCGCTGGGAGGGAGGGAGGAGAAGCAGGATGTGGTGGCGCGCTCGCGGAGGAGGTGGAGGTGAGCTGGTGCGGGGCAGGGAGCTGCTGGTGGGTGCTGAGCAATTTTTCTCCCTGGGTGCTCCAGCCCCGGAGCACCATGGAGTCGGTGCCTATGGCATACAGCCCCTTCTGCAGCCCCCACCCCAAGCCACGGGATGGGCTCATGGCCCCAGCTCCAGCCCCCTGGCAGAAGCCACAGGGCAGGGGAGCACGGCCCAAGGCTGCCAATTAGTGGGGAAGGGCGGGAGCTCCCTCCCATGAGTTTCATACAGATGTGAAAGCTCCCAGGTGGAGCTCTTAATTACAGCCCAGCATGAGTGTGAAAGGTAAGTTCTGCGGAGGAGAGGTGCCCCTGGGGCAGGGAGTCAGTGTTTTGTTTACAAACAGAGGCAGGGTGATTAAGATAAGAAAAGGCTGGTGATTAAATTAAAGATATGGAAGTTTAGCCTGTAAGAGAGGTTTCAGAGTAGCAGCCCTGTTAGTCTGTATCCGCAAAAAGAACAGGCGTACTTGTGGCACCTTAGAGACTAACACATTTATTTGAACATAAGCTTTCTAAAAGAGGAATCCCTCTGTAGAGGGGGGAGAGGGAGGAGGGGTTGTTTTAGAGAGAACTCAGGAAAAATACAGCAAAGCACGGACCATAGGTTACATTCAGAAAAGGGAGAGATTTGGGGGCGTAGGTGAAAAGAAGGGGTCAAACCTAGGGCAGGGCTAGCAGTGTATAGGGAAGTTCCCATAGCTGATTGCCATATTTGGGGTCAGGAAGGAATTCTCCTCCAGGACAGATTGGCAGCGGCCCTGGGGATTTTTCACCTTCCTCTGCAGCATGGGGCACGGGTCACTTGCTGGAGGATTCTCTGCAGCTTGAAGTCTTTAAACCATAATTTGAGGACTTCAGTAGCTCAGACATAGGTTAGGGGCTTGTTATAGGAGGGGGTGGGTGAGATTCTGTGGCCTGCATTGTGCAGGAGGTCAGACTAGATGATCATAGTGGTCCCTTCTGACCTTAAAGTCTATAAGTCTATGAGAGGAGATCACTTCACTCCTAAGGGGTGGCAGGTTCTGCCCCAGGCTGAGTTGTACAGCAATGGCTGCTGTGCAATTTTACATGTAAACTGAAAACCATTTTTTGTTCTGAGTTTGAGAAAAGGTAGGAATGAGAAAGTATCATATAAGTATCAGATGTATTTATGCCTCAAATTCTTAGGGTTTCAGCTGCATTCAGGACAAGTCCAGAACAAAGACCCAAAACTGCATCCACAGAGTCCATAAAGTCGACGATTATTGTCATGTTTTGCATTATTCACCATCTGTGTGCTCAGCACTGTTCAGAATATGCCAGAAAATCCAGTCCCTGAGCCAATGATATAAGATGTGTAACTGGGTAAGATGGCTCAGATATTTAAGTATGAAGTGTATAGTTATTGACCACACATGTTATTACATGTTCACTGTGATGTTTATATCGATGAGTGGAGGCACTGATGGCAATAGAGGTTTGGTTGATTAAGGACTAGAAGATTTGACCCTCCAACTTTCTTTCTAAAGGAAGAGCTCCTGAGCCTGTTTATTTTCCTTTCCTGCCTGCAGTGGCCCTGATATACCTCAGAAGTCTCAGTTTTTTTCTCAACTTTAAAATATAGAATTTTCTTGGTGTTCGGTTTTAAGTATTCTCCTGTGAGACCTGCAACTCAATCGCTGTAGTGTTGTGTTTAAGAGCCTTCTGGCCAGTAACTAGCCTTTAAACAGAAGTAAAAGCGGTGATTTTACTTCTGATTTCCTCATGATGATCATTGTTTTCCTTAAAGCCCCAGCTCCTGGAGTCAAGTGGATATGTGATGATTTCAGCCTTCATTCTTAAAGAAAAATGAAATGTCTAGTCCTCATGGCTGTGGAGAAAGCTTCAAAATGTGACCCCAGTGCACCTTAAAGGCTCAAAAAGCAGAGGTAAATAAAAAGAACCCCAAAGCTGTTATTTTTACATAATCTCATGATTTTAAAGCCAATCTCATGATTTTTGGGGAGCCTGACTCAGGATTTTTTGCACATTTGGGGTTGGCAATACTGTGAAAGTGACTTGAAAGTGTCAGTTTCACTCCTGTTTAAGGTTCGTTTCTAGTCTATTATTTGTAGTGATCTATTCCAAGCTTAAATGATCTATTCCAAGCTTGATGAACTGCAAAAAAGTAATCTAGGTTTTTCTACCATTGTTTCAATTGTTGTATTCAAGAGTTAGTGCAAAGAATATACATTAAATGTTTCAACCTAACCAGTGTTCCTTAAGTGACTTGACACAAGATGTGAGAACATGTTAGTATTAGAGTTGATGGGTCTAATATTTATTAACTCCTCTTTTTTTACATAGGAATTGGATACGGTGCTCTGTCCTATCAGCTAATTTCTACATTATCTACAAGAAGACCCTAGTTTTCAGGGCCTAAGTAGCCCTTGGAATAACAGTTAAAGTTGCCCCCCCACACCCACACACACACCAAAATCTGAAATGGTGCCCCTGGCAGAGCCCCGGCTCCAGCCCACGGCTTCCCAGTTCCAGCCCCAGCCGCACTGCTGGCTGAGTGCAGCTGAAAGTCACATCCCCTCCCGGCAGGGCCAATGAGTGCAGCCAGGGGAGCGGGGCAGGGCATGGGGGAGTGTCTGGGAGGTTGGGGAGGGTGGTGGTACAGGGCTGTAATGGGGTAGAGTAGAGAGGATGCTGGGCAGTGGGGGAGGTTGGTGTGTTTTGGGGTGTTAGTCAGTAGGGGGCCTTTGGGTGGCATGGGCAGTGGAGGAGATCTGTGTGTGTCAGGGCACTGGGCAGAGGGGTCTGTGTGGGGCACTGTGTAGTTGTGGGGGGGCTGTGGGGAAGGGCACTGGGTTGTGGGGGGAGGGGGAGAGCTGTGTGTGTTGGGGAACTAGGGGGTATGGGGCTGTGTGGGGGGTGCTGGGCAGTTGTGGTGGTTTCAGGGCACTGTGCATTTGGGGGAGGCACTGGGCACAGCAGGTCCGCGGGGTGTTGGTGGGGGGAGCTGTGTGGGCCCGCCCCCGACAAGAAGGGGCACACTGGCAGCACAGGGCCAAGTGGACCAATGTGCGTCTGGCCATGCCATGCATGCCGCATTGCCCCTGGCTGCCCCGCCTGCCACTTGGCTCCTCACCTGAAGGCTGGGGCAGGGGCAGGATCTGGGTGGCACTTACCTGGGGTGGCTCCCAGGAAGTAGCCAGCAGGTCCCTCTGGCTCCTAGGGTCAGGGGCGGCCAGGCACCAAATATCATGACAAATTGAGTCCCAACCATACATCGGTCGGGACGTGGGACAAACAGCTAAATATTGAGACAGTCCTGATTTTATTGGGACATCTGGTAACCCTACTCACAACATCCCTGTGACGTAGGGGAGGGCTGTTATCTCAATTTTACAGATGGGGAACTGATGCAGAGAGAGACCAAGGCCCACATCCTCAAGTGTATATAGACACTGAACTTCCAGTGATTTCAACAGCAACTAGGTGTCTAAATACCCTTGCGGATTTGGGGCTGCATGCGTCAGCCATGTACCCCTGACTGAGAACCACTCGACATATGTTCCCTGAGAGAGCACAGTGTGTGTTCCTCCTTCCTACAGGCTGCAGCAATTCTCAGAGCAAACTGGCTGCTGTCTCTCCATGCTGGCAGGCTTCTGAGAAAGGTGGAGATCAAGTACATGGTATTTTAAAAAAAGGGAAAAAAGCATCATAGTTTCATGCTACATATCCCACAGTTACCATATGCAAAATGTTACCAATAGGTTGATTACTGGGATTCTAGAATAAAGTCATCAGTGACCAGGAGTACTGCAAAATCTCATCAGGTAGTTGGGAATCCTATAGTAATGTCTATCTTCTAGTCCCATTTTACAGTTGTTTCTTAAATGTGCTTGTGTTTGAAAACATATTGTTAAATAGCTTGTTAGCTGATAACGAGCTGTAATGCTCTTGAATAATGGAAGGCATAAGCATTTGCCATTGGTTTGCTTTCAGGATCCACTTTTGTAATGTTGATTCGATGAGACCTGTTGTATTTGAATTTGAAAAATAGGGAGTTTTGTGATTCTCAGCAGATGCAGCCTTTAGCAAATCACTTTCTTATTATGTTTCTCTATCACTGTCATCCCAGTTGCAAGGTCTGATCAGCATTCTCCTTCATCTAAAGATCCGTTTGTGCCCGGTGGCCCTTCTCTTATTGTCATTTCTTATTTAAGTAATTACTTAAACGCCTGATGCTGCTCCCGTTAGGCTAAACTTTCACAAAGTAATGTACTAATGCATTAGTACTAGCAGAGATGATGTGAACTTCCTTGGAGTGGTTTGGGTGCAGTTCAGTAAGTAATCAGAATGCCTCAGCAGTTTCATATTTGCTGATAAGATTTGTCCTTTTGTAGGTAACCAGGAGCTCTCAGCACAGACCAACCTGGTCTACACTAAAGAGTTTTACATTGATGTTCACCGGTGGGGGCCTGACTGTAAGTAAGGTTCCCATGGCTGGACACATTTTTTATCACCATGTTAATTAACCCTCGGTTCTGCATTGTAGAGGGGAGGGGAGAAAAGGAGCAAAGAGCCTTCCCCAATGTATCACAAAGGAATGAAACAACCACTCTATGTACAGCCTGGAAGACCACACAACCCTCTCATAAATGCAAGTGGGCTGGTGGATCTGGAAGGTTGGGAGGGCAGAGCCAGACAGCAAGGAGGAGCTGCCTCCTCCCTACCAGAGCCTTTCACCACCTCATGTCGCTACACACCCCAGAGTAGATGCAGCCTGTTTTTCATGTCAGCATGTAGCTACATGTACCCTACATGCCGCTGCAAGTGTAGACAAGGCCTAAAGGGAGGGTATAAGAGAAATCAGCCCTCCCAGCTTTCTCTACGTACTCCTTTTACTTGAAATCCACCCGAGTGATCTTCTGCTCTGACCTGCTTTGTTTTAGGGTAGGTCTACACTGCAGATAAAAGGTGTGTTCCTAACTTGGGTTAAAATAGCAATGAAGACACAGCAACTCAGCTTGCGTTCAACCCCAATCTCCTCTATAGTCATATTCAAGAGTCTAACCTTAAAGGAATTAAAGGGTGAGTTGTGATGTCTTCACTGCTGTTTTAACCCGAGTTAGCTAACTCGAGGTAAGAACACATCTTTTATTAGCGGTGTAGACAAACCCTTACATGTTCCTGTTAGTGCCTTCCCCCAAGTCATGCTCATTTTGCGCACTGACTAAATGTCATTTCGGTGCCAGCTACACTGTTGTGTTAACACTTAGCCCTCTGTCTCTAAGGAACCAATCCTGAAGTCTGTGTTCAACCAAACATCATATTGGCTTCAGTGGGCGTTTTACCTGCATATGGGCTGGCCACTTCGGCTTCAAATGCTGCAAAGTGCTAAGCAACTCTTAGCGGTGTGGAGCATTCACTATTCTTATTGAGTTCACCTTGCAGGATCAAACTGCAGGGCCCATCCAGATTTTGTTCTAATGTAAGCACAAGGGAGAAGCTAAACATCTTGGTTATAGAATTTTTGAGGAACTGATCAAATTACCACATCAGAAGTATCTTGCAAGTCTAGAAAAATCGAGTTAATCAGAATGCACAGCAGATGACATAAATTCAGCAGATGAAGTAGAAAGTTCCTTATTTCCTCGGAGTCTGTAATCTGACAGGACTCTAGGTTAACTATAAAAAAAATCACCATGGAAAATCCAAAGAGTTACAATGAAGATGGAATTTCGAATAATACCAAAACGTTCACAATGTCAGACAAGATTAGGTTTGCTTCATCTGGTACCACCACATTTGAACTATACGGTAAAGTACTTTTATTGCTTAATTAAATTGATTTATAAGTATTTAGGCTGATCTGTGAAGAAAATAGCTGATCTATTTGCGTTACATATCTTTTTACTGTGACTTTTGCTCCTAAATGTATCTGAACATTAATAAAGAGCTGTATCTGGGACACATCTCTTCCAGCCAAAAATGCTGAGGAGATAGTCTCCAGCAAATACTAATCATTTTTTTCTTCCAGTGGTTTTTAAATAAACTAAATACATTTCCATTGTGTAAAATTTCAATGCCTAAAATATTTCAGAGATTCGAATCACCAAAAGCTAACCAAAAATGTACATTTATGAATTGCAGGTGAATATAAAAACACTGTTGCTGACTCAAAACAATTCTCTTGTAACATTAATGAAGATGATGCTCCTTTTAATCATTATGACTCAGCATCATACACTTCGCTAAACTCAATTAAGGGCACCTGCCATTGGCCACAGTCGGAAGACAGGTTACTGGGCTAGATGGACCTTTGGTCTGACCCAGCAGGGCCGTTTTTATGTTCTAAGTTGCCTGGACTTACAGCCTGTACAATCCTAGCACTCACTGCATGAAACTCTTGTTTAACTAAAAGTTTATAAATTGCTCACAGGATCATGTGCTTCTGGATCGTTTAGTGTCTGCATATGGGGACAGAATAGCACTTTTGAAGAACAATTCTTTGAAAGTTCGATTTCATTTTTTTAATACTGTAGCTTCTAAAATGAAAGCCCTTTCACAGGACTGCCTCCCCTTTTAGTACCAACAGAGTGCTCCTGCTGTAACTTTGTGTACAGTGCCTTCTATTACAGGAATCTTCCTGAGCTTCTGTTCTTATGTTGTCAGAGCCTTGCCCCGCCACTGTGAAAGGCTGTCGCAGTGCGGAAAGGCTCTGGCAAGGGGAGGCGGCGGAGAAAGACTCCAGGAGCTCCCCACTGCCAGACCCTTTTCCTGCTACTTCCCCCGTGCCATGTGGCATGTAGCTACACACTGTAGTGTGCACACAGCTTGCTTTTCCCAGCAGCTCCATGTACCCTACATGCCCCTGCAAGTGTAGATACGGCCCGTGTTTCAAGAATGGTACAGATACTTTATTTGCACAGAATTGGCCAAAGAAATGTGTGTGCTGCAAATGAACAGAGGATGTCCCGGTGAACACGATTTGAAAGGATGTTTGTCTTGTTTCTGCTGGACTTTAGAACCGCACAGCAAGAAGAAGCCTTCTGCGTGCTGTGTCTGGACTGCACTGGCAATCTACATAATGGCGCTAACTCTAGGCCTGGGACTATTGGCGCTTAAAGGTAATTACCCTAAGGCTACAGTAAATAACCATTTACTATAATTACCCCTTGAGAGTCAAAGATGCTCGTAATGGTTGGCAACATGTTTGCGCCTGAGCTTTAGCAATGCGCCATCCTAGCGGGCTGCATGCTTCACTAGGCTGAGCATACTGTCCAGACCAGGGGCTCTGTGCATCCCTCCAGTCGCTGCCTCAGCAAGCTCCTGTGTGCCACCCTTCCAGCCCTCTATTTCAGCAACTCCCTGCAACCCCAGCCCCCCTCTCTGCCATGCCGGGGCTCTGTGGGTTCCCCATCCCCCTCTCCCTCTAGTGTCCCCCATTCTCCCATCATGCCCGGGGCTCTGTGTGCCCCCATACCATTGTTCCTCATTCTCCTCGTCCCCACCATGGCAAGGGCTCTGTGTGCCCCCCATTCCCTCTCTGCCATATGCCAGGGGGCTCTTCGAGTCCCTCATGTGCCCTTCCTCCGTACCATTGTCCCACATTCCAGAGTGCTTTGTGTGTCCTCCGTTCCTCAGTTCCCCCTCCTTCCCACCAGTCTCAGACCTTTTCTTTCTGCCTGGGAGAGTCCCCCTTCGCTCAGCCAGTTAAGATACTGTGATGATTGGTGCATTATCAATAGACAGCTAGGTAGACTATTTCAGCATTACCCCGCTAATATCCAAGAGCAATCAATATCACTCCTATACACCATTGCTATGCCCGTCTGTCCCTCAGGGCTGGTTCTGGAAGAGTACACCCAGGAAGAGTGTGGTTACAGGGTGGGGAGAGTTTTACGCACGCGCTCTCCTCATGCCAGGAAGCTGATCTCTGTTTCAGGGTGGTAAGGGACGAGTGCCATGAAGAGCAGAGGATAAGGACACTTTCCTTCAGTTCCTCAGAGAAACGTTTGGAGCACAGTAAATGATCCTGAGCACTCTAAGAATGAAGGCTCCCTCTATTAGAAACTGTTGTTTTCCCCAGGTGCACATTAGATATGTTACATATCTGGCCACATATCCAGGCATATGTGGCCCCTGGGTACAGTAATGAAGGGCATACTAAAAATGCCTACGTAAGTCAATGAGAGCCAATGGCTCTGTCTACACTATAAGTTAGGGGTGTATTGCCCTGCTCAATGTAGTCTCATTGAGCTAGCGTGAGTACAAACACCAGTGCAGCCAGACTAGCAGCGGAGGCATGGCTGAGCTGTGCCCAGTACCTACGTCCCGGTTTCAGGTCACATCCTACCTGTCCTGCAAGAAAGAAGTGTCTGTTTTACAGGAACTCAGGGCTAGTCAACAGGAATTGCTCTATAGAGCAGGATGATAGAAGGAGATTAAGAAAATGTATTCCATGATGCCTTCCATTTTCCCAGTGTTTAACATGCAGGAGGAAATACGCAAACTCCAAAGAGAAGACGACTCTCATTTAGCAGAGGAACTGGTCAGCCCCTTCTACAATGAAACTCTTCCGGAGAGAAGCTTTTACAGAAAGAACCCCAGAGGTGAAGAACCATTGATCGAAAGCTTAGAAGAGGAAATCAACACCATTAGGGTCAGCAACCACCATTTATGGATGAGGATGAACAATATCACACTGGCTGCAGGTATCTCTCTGCTGCACCTTATCTTTTTTACTGTCATATTTGGTGCATAATCTGAAAGCCTGATAGGGCTGTACAAGCAATACAAGAGTCAAAGCCTCTTTAAATAGAAAATGCACAATTCAGTGGTCCCTATGGGAAACTCCAGCTTTCTTCCCTAAGATTGAAGGGGCGGGGGGCAGATCCTCAGCTCATGTAAATGGTGTAGCTCCATTAACTTGACTTATTATTGTGGATGGTCCAGCGGTTAGGGCACTAGCCTTAGGACTTGAGAGACCTGGAGTCAGTTCTCTGCTCTGCTACAGCCTTTCTGTGTGATCTTGGGCAAGTCACTTAGCCTCCGTGTGCCTCAGTTCCCCACGTGTAAAATGGGGATGACAGTCCTGCCTCCCAGGAGTGTTGTGAAGGTAAATACGTTAAAGATTGCAAAGTGCAGTGCTTTGAAATCTACCGAGGAAAAGCACGCTGTGAGAGATAGGCACTGCTACGAAAATATAATAATACTTAAGGAGCAACCAGGAACAGGGCCTCATTGTATAAACACAGAGTAGTAGACAGTGGCTGCCACAAAAAATGAATGGAGTTATGATGATCTGTCCCAGCTGAAGATCTGGCCCTCAGAACTGGATTGTGTGTAGGGTGGAAGTATGGAGCCCAGGCTGGCATATCCCTTCATGGTCCCACTTTGTTGCAGCTGGATTCTATTTCCTGTGCTGAAATGGGCGTGGGCTGCCTGTACTCAGTCCCCCAAACCAGCACACCCACATAATGTTGCTCAGACTTTTTTCAGGCCTCTCTAGGACTTCTAGTCTTATAAACTCATAGACTCATAGACTTTAAGGTCAGAAGGGAGTGGGACCATTATGATCATCTAGTCTGGGAGGCTGACATTTTCAACTCAGAGCTAAATTTGTTAACATACTGTTCAATCAACGATTGAGTGGTGACCGTTTAAAAATACACATCAAATATCCATTTCAGGGCAACTTGGAATCAAAGGAGAACCTGGTCCTCCAGGTAAGTAAATACTCGAGCAATGAACAGCTTCCCCTCTCTCTCATTCCCCCTCCCTTCCCCTGTTCTGTACAGAATCGGAAGTTAGATTTTGGAACCCTATTCAATAAGTCATTTGGGTCCCGCTCCTGCAAAGACGTAATTACCCTGCATAATTTTATGCACATCAGTGGTCCCATTGAAGTCAAGCTCCTCCCACACCCCCTTGCATGGCCTGCTGGGAGTCTGGCTTTGGTGCAGAGTGTAGTCCCTGTTCTCTGGATACTCCCCATTCTGAGCAAGTGGGTGGGGAGAAGCTGGGAGCTAGTAGAATCTCAACTCTGTCTCCCCTCCCCGCTGCTGCTCATTAGCCAGGGTAGCCGGGCAGACATGGTGGGAGAAGTAAGTTGTATTTTACCAAGAGCTTTATCAGTAACTTACTTCTTGAACCTGGATGGGACCAGGGAGGAACTGATGGGAACCAGGTGGGAGCCACAACTGCAGAGTAGTTTCACAGCACCTTTTACTACAGGCTCAATCTAGTCCACAATGAGTAATACAACATGTCAGTTTTCCTATGTGAATAAGGTGTGATCCTACAAAGTGCTGAGCAGCTCCCACATCGCACTATGGGCCTCAGCCTTTCATAGGACTGCACCCCAAATTCTGGCACTTGTTCTTGCAGTAGAATAGCTGAATAAGGTCCTCATGCATTTCCCATTGAAGACAATGGAAATTCATCCATTGACTTCAGTGGGAGTTGGACTGGGCCCACTGACTTGAGGGGGGGGGTTTGCACATGCTCAGGATCAAGCCCTAAAACTCCCCAGATGTGACGATTACTTCTCCTAGATGAATTCACGTGGTGCTTTAGGAGAAAATCTTCCCTTTTCTAACATTGACTGTCTGTTCCTCAATCTCCCCAAGACTTATACTTCAAACTGGTGTCTAACTAGTGTCTACAACTGCAACCTTTTTTTCTGAGCCAAGTTATCTCTGCCTGCCTGAAATGAAGGCTTTATTCTGTCCAATTCAGGTGCCAGGGGGGAGAAAGGAAGTCAAGGTGAAAAGGATTTCACGTTTTCAAGTGCTTACTCCTCCTGTTGGTTACATGCCGAAATATACACAAGACCAGATTCTCACTGGGTGTAAATTAGCATAATTCAATTGCACTCAATGGAGCTATGTCAGCTTACACCCATCTGCGGATCTGGTCCTAGTTATGGCCAAATCCTGCTCCACAGCCTTTAATTTACACTTGTTCATTATGCTGTCAAATCCATCTTCTAGGAGGAAAAGGTGAGAAGGGAGACATGGGTCTACGAGGACCAGCTGGAAGCAAAGGAGAACCAGGGTCAAAGGGTAAGCAAATAACAAAACTCAGAGAGGGGTGGGGACATATTTAACAATGTAGACAAGCAGAGGAGAACAAAAGTGGATGTATTTGTATTTTAGGTATTGGATTTCCTGGGGAGAAAGGAGAGAAGGGTAAGTCGTGGAAATGAACCCTCCCTTGCATCATAAGAACAAATAGAAATAAAAATGCCCTGATTCTCAGACTTCCCATTGGCACTTTGATTTTGGCGCCTAAATATGGATTGAGATACCCAACGTTAAGCGCTTCAGATGTGAACATTTTGGCCACTGGTTTTTAAACCTGAAAGGGTTTTTAAGCACATGCTTCCCACTGCAAACTCTGAGAATGTGAACATATCCAGTGGGGCCCCTGGAAAAATGGGCATCCTGCACATCTGTTCTGCCCGCTCAGTGGTCCTGCCAGGGAGGGGGGGGAAGCCCCTGCACCCCAACCCTGCTCCTTGGCAGGAGTGCGGGGGGATGATGGGGAAGAGGCCACTTGCTCTGGCCCAGAGCCCCACAAAACTGTAATCCACCTCTGAACACATCCCGTGCATTGTCAAGGAATGTCCTTTATAACCCCTGTGATATTTCCTGCATTTCACCCCATTCACTTGTAGAAAACAAATAGATAGGTGTGGTGAGCTTCTGTAGATGCAGGTTTTGTGTGTGTCTTGCAGTTAGTTTACTTGTTTGGGAGCTGTGGTTTCAGTCTCCACAAAAGAATCAATGTTAATTTTTTTGCCAATTCAATTTCAAGGTAATCCTGGAGAAAAGGGTGCTGAAGGTCTTTCTGGCCCTGGGGGTGCTCAGAAAGGGGAAAAAGGTTCCTCTGGAAAGGATGGAACTCCAGGTACTGAGTTACTAACCTTTACAGTCACTGTACAAATGTTAGCCTACATAATGCTCAATCCACATATTTCCTTTGATATTTTAGGGATACCTGGAGGAGTAGGAGCTCCAGGTGCCAAGGGAGACAAGGGAGAAGCAGGTAAGAAAGGATTAGTAGCAGCACCTCCTCAAAAGTAAACGAAGAGCGAAGCAAATAACTGAATACACAAAGTTTTGGTAAAACCAGGACACGCAGCAGCAACCTGAGTGATTTACTTGGTGTTTTATGGGTCATAAGTTGTAACTGGAGGGTAACTTAACTTTCTGTCTCAGTCAGAGATGACAGTCCTATTGATAGAGCCAACATAATTTGATCAGCCATTGCTCTATAAGATGAACACTGAAATGTGTATGTTGTAATCAACATACGATCCAGTTATCCTGTGTGTCCTGTTCCTGGAGACCCAGTCTTCCAACCAGATTCTAGTCTCATTTACACTAGGATAAATTGGGAGTAACTCCACTAAAGTGTATGGATTTATTCCCAATTTTTCACTAGTGTAAATGAGATCGGAATGTGGTCTTTCATTAGGACTAAATCCTGGAGCTATTGCACAGCCCAAATGGTACATGCTGGGGAAGGAATTATCCCTCAGGCTGTGCTTTGTACTCACAACAGATGTAGTCCCCTGGTCGCTGCCTTGGTTCTCCGTTTAGGACCATGGCAAACCATGGATTGACCAGGTTCTCCCTCATCCCTCCCTTCTCCCCAAGGCTCCTAGATGTTAGATGTTCCTGACATGCAGGGAGATTGCTACCCACCGCTTGGGGACCCCAAGCCTTTCTGCACTGGAATTGCACCAGTCTCACTAGGTAAAGGTGGGGGAGCAGCAGAGCGGTCTTGCTGCCTGACTGCCTGTGGGGACCCTTACTAAGGCAGCAAGTCCGCTCTGCTGCTCCCCCACCTCCTCCATCCGTGGTGCTTGTCTATGTTTATGCCAAACAAGCATTTTAAGCATCAAGCATCCGTGTCTTCCTGGCTGTGCAGCATGACTTACAACAATGAAGTACAACTTCAGGCCAAATCCTGCAGTTCGCTGCCTATACGTTTCAATGCCTTTTCAGGGAAAAATTCCCACAGACCTCAGCCTTTGAGCCAGGACAGCAGGATTTGGGTCATAGACAGTTGGACCAGTTTTGCAGCTAGTGTAAATTAGCATAGCTCCAGTTACGTCAGTGGAGTGACTGTGTCCTTTACGCCCACTGAGAATCTGGCCCAATACCCGTGGATTGTCTAGGCTCAAAAATATCTACCTTTCATGTCCATTAATCATTGTTATTAATATGTACTTATTGGGATTTCAGGAATAGAAGGACCAAACGGGACAAAAGGAGACCAAGGTAATGCATTTCCTTCACTGTGTTGCTACTATGGATTTTGCTCTCAGCAACACCTGTGTAAATCAGGAATAACTCCATTGAAGTCAGCAGAAATAAACCAAAGTAAAACCAGTGAATGAGAATAGAATCCAGCGGACAGTACTGAATTTACACAGAGAGGCCCAAATTTGGCCCTCGGTGACAGATATCTATTTCAAAAGTAACTGCATTGGGATCTTCGGAGTCACTCTGGATCTACAACAAGAGCAGAATTGGACTCTTATATCGGTATTGCATTTTGTAGTGTGTGTAATGGGTCTTTCCTGGGATGTTCAAAGCATCAGAAGTTTGGTATTTTTCATCCAGGTTTAAGAGGACCACCGGGTGAAGATGGAAGTAAAGGGGACAGGGGCCTCACTGGTCCAAAAGGTGAACCAGGAATGAAAGGGGATAGGGGGCCTACAGGTAAGACAATTTGCTTATTTTTACCTATGCAGTTATAACAATTTCACATGCCTTCCTAGTTAAGTCTTTTCCATTTACGGTGTAAAATGTATTATTACTCTATGAGTTGTTTCCACAAAGATTCAGATATCTCTGACCAGGGGGTTACCAGTCTATAAAGGGATGGGATGAATGAGGTTATTTGCCTTATTTGTGGGGTGCCATTTTGTTTCTTGCTATGCCAGTGCACCAAGGAGGGTGGTCCTCCAGAAATGCTGACTCAGAGTAATGGGCTCCTATATTCTCTTTTGAGGATATGTACGTGTAATGAAAGAAGCAGGTATTTAATTATCAGCACATCCCTGATTATAGCAGTGCTGTTTACAGAAGGATTTATATGGTATAAACTAATACAATACAATTTAAATGCACAATCGTGTGCAGCTTTGGTTGGTTAGAGTGATAGAAAAGCCTGCCTCTGAGTGGTTTATATCCCATATAAGCTAGAGTTTTGTGTAAGTTAAACAGAAGAATTAGGCAGTGTTTCTCGCCTGTGTAACTTGCATTACATTGGTATTCATCAGCCGCATCTGAGATGTGGACAGGGAGAATGAACCGAAGACAGGGTGGAGAGTGGAAACAAGGGGAAGTGGTACATATGAGCAGAGAATGATGATTATACACAGAACATTTGGAAATGTAGCATTGCCGCTTGGCTGGTGTACGTCAGTAGGTTCCATTTATTTAACAGAATTCCACTGATTTGCACCAGCTGAGGGTCTGGCTCATAAATGCCAAAACAGATCTTAAAAAATTCAAGGAATCTTGGGAAAATGCTGGAACAGAAAAGGGAAATAGAGGATTGCAATCACTTCTGAAATATTTTGTTGCATTCTTTTGTATTCTGTCATAAGTATCTTGATTACCAACTGAAAACGTCAGATCGAGAAATGCAGACCCAGGGCCAGATGCTGATGTTGTTATAGCAATGGGAGAGAGACGCAGATTTGACTCCAACCCTTTGATTCACACACATTCATTGTATTGTTAAATAGGTCTTCAAGGAAGTAAAGGTGAAGTGGGTGAGAAAGGAGAGATGGGCCACAGAGGACAAACTGGTGCTCCTGGAAACAAGGGAGATGCAGGTTAGTCAGGTTAAATGGTAAGTTAATAAGGCAGAAAGCCAAATCTGGCAGGGGGCTGGTGGAGAGGAGGGGAGATGCATGTTTAATGATTTGTACAAATATCACTAATGCTAACACCAATATTGTATTGTAGGTAGAGTGGGTGCACCAGGGTTTCCAGGACAGAAAGGAGAGGCAGGTAAGCCAGTCAAAAAGAAAAGTTTCTCGTATTGGTATCACACTGATCCCCCTTAAAGGTGCATTTCATTAAAAAAGGGGAAGGTCCACAGCTGGTGTAAATCGGCTTTAACTTAATCGAGGTCAATTAACAGCTGTAGTGGATTGGCCCTGAAAGTCTAATTTTAAAAGAAAATCAAACCCACCATCATTGTAACTGAGAAATGTCCATTTGTCCCAATTACCAAGGAGGAGTATTATAAACACAACATCTGCCCTGCCCTCCCTCCAATCCCGCAGCAAGCAACAGATTCAAGGCCTGTTGTCTCACATACACCACCAGCCTTGAAGAGTAATTCCACTGAACTCAGTCGAGTTACACCAGTGTGAAACTGCTGTAAATGGGTGTAAGTGAAAGGAGAAGGAGGATCTTTTGTTCTATATTTTACATAGATTTTTAAAGTCAGGAGAGCCCATTACGACCATCTTGTCTGACCTCCTGCATATCATAGGCAATCACAATCCAGGGCAACTGCACCTCTGTCTCCTCGGTGATTCAGCAAAGGCATCCACTCTCCAGCTTCCAGTTCCCCAGGCACTGCCTTTCTGGTTGGAGACCTGCATCTCTCTCCCTTCTGACTAAGGTGTTCCCAGGCTGCACACTTCCTTGCCTTCACTGTGTATTTCCCAGCTCAGCCAGGTTGGCCGAGGACACCTGCTTGTTTTTTCTTCAGAGACTGATAACAGAATGATCATCGATAGTTATAAGTTACCATGCAGCACTTCCTATGCACACCCACTTTATTCTTAAGGGATAACGCATTGCAGAGAAAACACATTAAAACAATAAAAGAACCTACGCACATGCTAATAAGTATAACAGAATTAACCTCAACCCTAACATGGATTCTGCAAGGCCAGTCCTTCCAACCCTACCTGAAAGATTGGGGCCCACTGTGGATTAGGGGTCCAGTCCATTTGCTCGACCAGGAAAAAGACCATATGCCAATTTACAACCAGGTTATTTATTCAAAAATCCTTCCTTTGTCTGTCAGTCCCTGGAGAATCTAGGTTGAATTAGTATACACCAGGGTGGGGGGGTTTCTTTACAACCTGAGTGAATTTGTGTGATCACCCCTAGCTGTATGAAAATACATACAATTCCACAATAACACACGCACCATTGCATTTTTAATACAAGGAATTCAAAGATTTCAAAACTAATTCAATAAGGTTGAACTTCATTCAATAAAGTTCATTTACGATATTGCAGGAAATTGTCAGTCTGTTACACGGGTCCCAGAATTTCACCCAGTAAATCCCTTTCTAATCCTCTAAGGCCAGGCTCACCATAGTATTACTCCACTTTCACTCCAGTTTCACTCCACTGAGGCAACACCAGTGTCAAACTTGAATAATGCAGTGGTGAATCAGGCCCCTTTTGTCTAATTCTAAATTCATATGGTGTCTCCCCTGCTTCGTGGCCTGACTCATCATGGCATTTAGATATGAAAATATGGATACCGAGTATCCTGCTAGCAACAGTTTCACACTATAGTAACTGCATGGAGTTGCTCCTGATTTAGCCCAGTGTAAATGAAAGGCAAATCTGTCTCATAGTACCCTGGAAAAATTGCAACACAGGTAAATGCTTTCTGTCTATGAACATTTCCCCTTCGGGTGCATATGGATGGAGTGTTCTTTACCCCTATGGCAAAGTCCTCATAGCAGCTGCTATCCTTTCTCTGGGCTTTGTGAACTATCCTACAGAATTATATCCCTTCGCTAAAATTCTATGGGATGACTTAGAAAGTCTATAGAAAAGATCTTCTTTTCTGTTAACATCTATAGATTTTTAGAGCAATTTATATAGAATCCTATTAAATTTCCCTAGAGCCCTAATTTATTTGTGTGTGTGTTTACAGGACCATAGTCTGTGTGTATATGGCCATATTCGCCTTTTGGCTCTATACACATCACTCCCATTGAAGTCAATGTGACCCAATGTGTTTGCATCCCAGATGCAGAATTTGACCTAAATTTTGGAAAGTGCTTTGGGATCCTTCAGACTGAAATGCGGTATGGACCTGATTCTCCACTGCCTTTCGCTTTGTACGCTCATTTACACTCTGCAAAGTGGGTTCTAAAACGATACCCCTAATGAAAGCGAGTGGAGGATTCCAACGTGGAAGCAGTTATACCCACTTTGCTCTCCCTCTGCACAGGAATAGAGGATCCGCCCCTGGAGAAATGTTATGTTACTTTGGTTCCTTTATAGTTCTTTGTACTTCACTTTTGCTGTTGTTCAACTTTTAAGGCCTGAATGGAGAAGTTGGTGCCCCGGGACTTTCTGGTTTAAATGGCATGCCTGGTCAGAGAGGGGAGAAGGGTACATAGCTACCAGCATTTTGAATTTAGTAAAAGAATATCCTGCTAGGTATTTTTTACTCATGCACCTTTTTTTTTTTTTTTTAAACATCAGGAATCCCAGGAGAGAGGGGACCTGAAGGTGAAAAGGGACAAAGAGGAGTAGCAGGTAAAGGAAAACAAGACAAGCTCAGCATCAGCAACGCAAGTTATTCGAATAGGGGGGGTGCAGTGGAATGAATGACCAGCTCAAGCCAGGAGGCAGTATGCTCAATCCCATGCATGACGGACTCATGCAGTGTGGACCTACAGTAGTGGGCACGGAGCTCTGCCAGGCTGCCATGGCAGGATACTTATTTATGTAGCTGTGCCAAGGGTCCTTAGAGGCACCTTTTGATATAACTTAAAAACATAAAGTGCAGCAGGTTAAGATAACCCACCCCAAATCTCCTTCCACTGACATTAATGGAGCTACTGTGACTTACCCCAGCTGTGTATCTGGCACATAAGATATGTCAATTTATGTATGTTATCAATGAAAGGTCCACTTATCCTCTAAGATTTGATCTGAAAACCCAATCTTCCTAGGTTAATAAGCTCTTATTTTAATATATTGTACGTGCCTTATCCGCTTCATTAACCATTAGCTAGAGAACCAACGTGCCTTCCCATCTTCATTAATTGAAACGTTGACTATAAATGTAAGCTTGAGGAAGCTTAAAAGTGTGAAAATATCTGTTTGACTTATTTATTTTGGTTTTGATGATCTTAGGCATTCCAGGACCAAAGGGAGAACAGGGAGATTCAGGTAAACCACTTGCTGTAATAGACGATTACACAATCGGGTACTTTACATGGAATGTTTCACTGACATTTGAAGGGAATTGCATGTAATACTTGTCATGCTCTTTTCTTCAGAAATTGACAAAGGCATCAGCTCTCTGATATTTTCCACCTAGGGTTTAGAGGCCAACATGGTGAAAGCAGGCAGTGCATTCCAGGTCCAAAAGGTGAACGAGGAATGAAAGGCTCCAAAGGAGACATGGGACCTAGAGGTAAGACTGTCTCTCAAGGTTTGTGATGATTAGCTGGTATGTTTTGCATTGTGTGTG
Source organism: Mauremys mutica (assembly GCF_020497125.1). Classification (NCBI taxonomy): domain Eukaryota; kingdom Metazoa; phylum Chordata; order Testudines; family Geoemydidae; genus Mauremys; species Mauremys mutica. Next base: position 13,725,638 of record NC_059081.1, on the reverse strand, counting down.
TATTAGGAAGTTGCAGTAGTTGTTCCATGGTTAAGCTTGCTGCTAGCTCTCCATTATAAACCTGATTTTTCAACCCTACTACCAAGTTCCCCCACAAAGAAACCAATCTTCCTGACATTTTGGATGCTACCTCATAGTATCATCTTTCTGGAAACTTTGGTAAAAATCATGCAAAGGGTTTTAAAGTCATGAGGCCAGATTCTCTGGTCAAGCCACCTTTATGTCACCCTGGTTGCCAGTGCAGTTCATTACACTTCATTTCTGCTCCCGTGTATCGTTTCAGCAGAGACACCTTGCAATGCACCTCTCCTCTGTAACTTATATGAAATTAAGAATTCAACAATATCTAGGTATCTGCATGCAACAAGGCGTGAACATAAAGGGATGCAATTGCAATAAGGAAAGGGAAAGTGACTGACTGGAAAAAAAAACATTTCAAAAGTGATCAGTAAAGTTAGGTGTCATCATGAGACTGGCCCATAGACACCCATAACTTGGAGGACCAGCAATTGTACCAGCATTGCAGTGGTAGTATTTTGGCAATAATGCCCAGTTCTTGAACAATTCCTGTGTGACTCTGCATTAGACACAAAGACATTTTCTTTTAATGTCACTCATCTATGTCGTCTTGTTTCATAAATTTGCCTCTTGGACAAGTGCATTTCAGTGCAGCCATTACAGGGGAAATTTCATTCACTGCTTGCATCTGAGCTGAGATGTTTCTTTCGGACGCTACATTCAGGCAGTGATGCAGCATGGGATTCTGTGCCAAACGTCTGCCTTTCGTTGTTTCCTTCTTTCTTTCTAGATTCTAACTGGCCCCTGCAACATAAGGGGATGTGACCCCTCCCGCTTACCTTTCCCAGATCATAACTCTGTATACAGGGGAGGAGGGAGGAAGCGGTGGGCAGGTAATGAGTGGAGGAGATCAGGGACTTGATAGGGCCCTGGTTCCAAACCCCAGCCAGCCAGCAGAGCTGTGCTGGCCCAAAAAGGGGGACTACCCTGCACCCTATGAAGTAAATTACTCCCACAACCCACGGAGCAAAGGGGAAGCCTGAGGAGGAGAGTCACAGTTCCTCCCCGGCCTGTTTCTGGGGTAGCCCAGCTACACTATTACTTTACACAGGGCAAGATGTAAAGGCTCAGTCCAGCCCTTATTTATTCTGGTGGCTCCAGCACCAGTGCAGCTGCTAACGTTGGAGGCTTTTTTTTTATCCATAGTTCACGCTTTGCACAGGACTGAAATATATTTTCCTCCTTGCGTGAAGCTCCGAGGTCCCCAGTTGCCCAAAAGTGGCCGAGACAGCAGCTTACGTGGCCCGGAAGTAACAACACAGAATATCAACCTGGGCAGACAGCCCTAGAGTGAGACATCACTCCACTTCACTGTGACACTAACCAGCCCCTGCCCACTGCCACTCTAGACGGAGGCTGCATCTTTGCTGATGAGCTAGATATAAAGTGGCCCCCAGCCAGCCAACCTTACACATGCAAAACTCCCACTGAGCTCAAATTGATTTGGCCCCAATCAGAACAGTGAGACTGGATTGTACGTTAAGAACTGATTTCTGAATTCACTCCGGGCACGTATTTGAAATCTGCTTAGGCCACACCCGACTCAGATGCCAACATGCAGCCAGGTAGTTTTGGATTTCTCCTGCATCTAACTCTGGTTAATGATGCAGAAAACACCCCTACCAGATTACAAAATAGGCTGTGTATGTCCATTTATATATTTATCCTTTTTTAAAAGGAAGAGTTGTATATTTAGTGCTTTTAGCAAAAGAATAAGGATGGGAAACTTTTTTTTGAGTCAATTTGGGATTCCTTTGTGCGCTCCAACTAATCTACCCTTTAAGAGGACCCAAGTGGCATTGTGGTGTCAAGAGACCCAGCTCCTATTCCTGACTCTGCCACTAACTTCTTGTTTGACTTTGGATGAAAGTCACTTAGACCCAGATCTTCAAAGGTATTTAGATGCCTAATTCCCACCTTTCAATGGGAGTTAGGTGCCTAAACACCCTGGAGGATCTGGACCTTTCCCTTAGTTTCAGATCATCTAGTCCAACCCCCTGCTCAATGCAGGGCAAATCCCCAGACATTTTTTTTGTTGTTCTTTTTAACCCCAGTTCCTTAAATGGCCCCCTCAAGGATTAAACTCATAACCCTTGGTTTAGCAGGCCAATGCTCAAACCACTGAGCCATCCCTCCCCTGAAGTACCAATAATTATTATGAACATTTATTGTTATTGTTGGGTTTTTTTAATTGTAATATAGTAGTAATATAGTCCAAGAGGCAAATTTATGAAACAAGACGACATAGATGAGTGACATTAAAAGAAAATGTGTTTGTGTCTAATGCAGAGTCACACGGAATTGTCCAAGAACTGGGCATTATTGCCAAAATACTACCACAATATAGTAGAGATGTGAACTGAGATTGCAGCCCCATTGTGCGAGGTTCTGTGCAAACACACAGTGAGAGACAGCACCTGATAGCAAAGAGCTGGTCAAATTAATTGCTGGAGGCCATTTGATCACAAAATAGAGAAAGGGACTTTTATATTTTGAAAAGAACATAAGCAGCTGGAGGTTGTTTGTAAATGTATTTTTTTAAAACATCATTTTAAAAATGTCTGCTCTGGAGCTGTTTTTATAACATTTAAAATATGTATTATATGCATGGCAGCACCAGTAAAATACTGTCCACTTAATATAGCAGGATTCTGCACACTGACATATATTCACCATCACAGGACCTTTTCACCAGTGTTGTGCATTGCAAATACTCTCCAGTGGATAATATTCCTGCCGCTTTTAACATGCTGCTATCATGAGTTCCAAAGCTGTCCCGGGGGCTTAACCACATCAGGGGTTTAATTCCAGGAGTACATTTCAAATTCTAAATGTGCGAGGGGGCTGGAGTTTTCTTTGAACATTTGCTTGCATCCCTGATCAACACAAGTATAAGACATAGTGGTAATCATTATACTTTACCTTGCAAGTGTGCTTAATGATTGGTTTTTTTTAATTTGGAACAGGACTGCCAGGGAGCAAAGGTGAGAGGGGTGAACCAGGTACTGGACAGTTATCTCGTTTCCATAGCTTGCCCTGTAACACCAGTGCTATATAGAACCCAGTGTATACCCAGGACACATGCTTAACTTTGACCATTTGCATAGTCTCAGTGATGCCAACTGAACCTCCCACGTGCATAAAGTGAAGCAAGTGTTTAAGAGCCTGCAGGATCAGGGCTGTCACGCTTCTGAAGTAACTGCACCTCTGAGCCCTTCCTGGGTCTGCTCAAGGAGGCCTTTCACCATCACCAATCTCTGGGCAGGGACCTCCATCACTCTTCCTGCTGAGCAGGGTTGTTCGGTTGCAACCCACCTCCCTGCAATGCCCTTGCTTATCCCAGCAGGGCTGACTAGTGTCCAGCTTCTGTGCTTTGTTTTCTCTCCAAGGGCTATGTGCCAGTGGTTATGAGTAACCAACAGCTCTCTCAGAGCAGTACAGAAACAACGTATAGAACAATAAAAGGTCTAAACACATAATTAAGCTTACCAGTGCTCCCCAGTGACATCCCTGCATGTTCCAGTTGTTCCACGGGGTTTGATACGCCATCTCCTTTTTGGACAAATGGTCAAGCCCATTTGTGGCCTCAAAATGAAAACCTGTCTCTTTATACGCCAGTCTCCTGGGTCTCTTGAACACAATCTGAACCAGTATATGCAAACCACCACAGAGAGTGGTACTTCTCTGGAACTGTTTACTGGTCCCAGGGACTGCAGTAATCACACCCCACTGTTTTTAGTTCTTAGAGGAGCTGCAGTAACCCTCCATATTGGAGTAGAATACAATCCTGAGCCCACAATAATGCATATAACCTGTACAAATAACAGGCCTAAGAATGATTCAATAGTCTCAAGCTATGCCTGTGTTCATCATATCTACCACAGGGTCCTGAACTGATCTGATTTTTGCTACAACAGCAACCTGTTTTCCATGTAGCCATGTTCATTTAGGTGTGGGCATTCATTTGTGTTATTGGATTTAACACTTTATTCTTCTGTGTCATTTTTTCTTATGCAACCATCTTATTTTCCTTGTGTATAATTGGTGCAATTATTTCATAACCACCTAATCCATCAGCGGGAAGCTACTCCGACCCCCAGATAAGGCTCGTTGGAACAGCTAAGGAGGGCCGTGTCGAAATTCTGTACAAAGGGAAGTGGGGAACAATATGTGATGATAAATGGGACAAAAGCGATGGAAACGTGGTCTGCAAAATGCTGGGATATAGTCATGCAGTTCGCATCATGACAGCACCCACACGTAAGTTAATAACTAATCACCCAAATCACCAATTACATTCCCGATCCCAAATTGTGATCTGTGATTTTATATAGAATGGCTGGTGTTCGGTGCAAGATTCAACATTTACAGGGACAGTATTCATGGCCTCCTGGCACCCATTCAGATACAGAGCTGAAATTTTTTCAGTCCAGGGTGCCACACTTGTTTGCTGCCACTTGCACAGGAATTTTGCTCTTCACAGCAGGAAGTCCTGACATTCTTTCCAAGTGCAGGATCACAGTCTAAGGTTGTACACAATATATGGTTTCTTGATGGCAAATACTGAGATACATGCATTCTCATGTGAGCTGCATGGGCTTTGCAGACATGCTGCCTCAGAGGATAACTCTAGAATTTCCATTCGTCCCTTTTATCTCCCTACCACCTGCTATTTCTATTTCCTGATTGTCAAAATACCCACCTACCCCAGTGGTCTCCGAAAGAGAAATTATGATGGTCCAGACCAGAGGCAACCCATGCCTTCTGATGCGGGGCGCGGAGTCAGGGCAGCCGGCTTCAGCAGTGTTACTGAGCATGCTCAGTCTGTGTGCTCCTGCTCAGTGCAAGCCAAGCAGCAAATCTGGGGGCGACCCTGCCTCCACCCCCACACATCCCCTCTGCTCCAGACCCTGCCACTCTTACCGAGACAAAACTCCTTCTGAAGCGAATGGGCATTCTGCTAAAGCAAAGAGGGCAGTATCATAACCTATAGAATAATCATCCAGCAATCAAGAACTTACAGAACAGTTGTATGGAAGTGTTCTGGGGCAAGTGGGCACGAGCCATTCAGAATAGGGATGGTCAACAGAAGCAAAGTTTTTAGAGATTTCTGTGTTAAATAGGATTGCTGGGATTAGTGCACATATCCCTGATTTGACACGATCACTGGGGTGAATCATTATAATTAAACCCTTATAAAGAAAACCCTTCTATCCTCCACCCACCCTCAAGTTTTACCCACAATCTGAACTCACTCAACTTTTCCAAAGTTCACAAAAGTTCACTTAATGTTGTTTCCTCTCTGATCTCTCATTTCCATGTGCCCCTGCACTTCCTACTTCTAGCCAAAGCTGGAAGCAGAAGTGCCACAATAGTACTAGAAAGTCTGTTCTTGCAAAATTTCCAGTTTTGCAGATCCCAGAGAGTAGAGATTGTTTGGATGAAACCATCTAACCTAAAGCTCTGCACTGTCTTAGCTATGCCCTATATTAGTGACAAGCAGGGCCGGCTCCAGGCACCAGCGAAGGAAGCAGGTGCCTGGGGTGGCCAATAGAAAGCGGCAGCACTCCGACCGTTATTGGGGGCGGCACGTCCGGGTCAGCGGCGGCAATTCGGAGGCGGGTCCTTCAGTCCCCCGCTTCAGTCTTTGGCGGCAATTCGGCGGCAGCTCAATTGGGTTTTTCTTTTTCTTTTTTCTTTGCCGCTTGGGGCGGCAAAAAGGCTGGAGCAGGCCTAGGTGGCAAGTGTAATTCTCTGCAGTGGGGTACCCAAAGGCCTCTTAAGTAAGTGTTACCCCTTCCATTTCAAAGGGACTATGAGCAATATGTGCAGCAAAGTGCATGAGCTTCAAGCTGAGAGACCACCTCCAACGTGTCAGGTGACAACTTCGATTGCAATCCGGCCAGCTCCTTCCCCTCCTGTGTTTTGTTTCAGGAGTTCATGATGTATTCCCTGGCGGGAGGGGGGCTTGTTCTGTTTTTCACTGGTAACAAAAGACAGGATTGTGACCTGCTCTTACCAGGACACACACGGTGGTAAAGGTGCACTCTGCGCTGTGAGCCAGAATGGACGTAACCTGCATAAAGAGTCCTTTCCTCCCATCTGAGTTAGCTGCACTGCGGGTCACTGAGCAGCCTTTGCTGGCCCACCGTTCCCATTCACCTGCAGATGGGTGGAGGGAGGGCCAGGAATATGTGACGCTTTGACTCCACCCCCCAGTGCGCCAGCCCACAATGCCAAGCTGGTGTGAGAGGGGAAGTCAGCTGCACTCAGTAAAAGGCTGCAATAAGTTACTTTCTCTTGGGGCCAGGGCCGCCTCCTGAGTTGACACAGGTACCCGCTCCTGACACTGAGCTGTGCCTAAAGAATGTCCTCTTTGTGATTCACATTCCAGGTTTCTTTGGTATATGTCTATTTCACACGCCCTACAGTGACTTATTTTGCTTTTTATTTTTAAGCACTCACCCCCGAAAAAGTTTCTGATCCCATTTGGCTCGATAACGTGGAGTGCAGTGGAACAGAAGCTTCCATTTTTGACTGTGAAAAGAGCGACTGGGAGGTTCACGACTGCAGCCACAGCGAAGATGCTGGGGTGGAATGTGCCTAAGCCAGTGTAGAAATGGGCATGGTACACTGCTGTCTGGCGTAAGATGTCGTAATCCCATCAGTTCCAAAAGACTGTGCTGCTGTTGTCTGTGACTGGGACTTGCTTCTTTGTTTCTGTGTTTATAAAACTGTTGGTTTCTTTACCTATTTTAAAAATATGCATTAACTAGGCAAGTAATTGTTCCTTAAATCTTTAATAACCAGTAAGGCCAAGAGTAAACCAGGAAATCCAGTTGCCACTAGGGTGACCAGACAGCAAATGTGAAAAATCGGGATGGAGGCTGGGGGTAATAAGAGCCTATTTGGGTAAAAAGACCCAAAAATCGCCCTATAAAATCGGGACAACTGGTCACCCTAGTTGCCGCAAAACAATTATTGACAGAAAAGGAATGAAATACCCAAGTCATGCAAACACTCGTAAATCTTCGGGTAACCTGGCTGGTCTGGTATCCAGTAATCATGTATTCTGCACAGAGTGGAAGGATAGTGGAAGTTAAAGCTTAGGAGTAGGAGACCTGTGCCCGGCACTCTTCCGAGCTCTTCCCTGGACCTCCTTCATGACCATGGCCAGGTCACTAAGGCCCAGATCCTTAAAGGTGAGGAGTTAGGCACATGAAAACCTTTGAGGATCTGGTCCGTAACCTCTGTTTCTCAGTTTCACAGTCTCCCAATCTATTAAACAGAGGTAATTATACTTACCTCTCAGGAGTATTAGGAAGACTGATTCATATTCTAGAGTCCTTTTAGATCCTTAGACATAACGCTCTATGGAAATATAGAAATATATACAAATACAAAGCAGGAGAATGCATTAGCCACAGTACCATTCTGACAGAAAGTCACTGATGATGAAGTGTAAAGCTTGCAGAGTTAACTGTCCTATATGTAGCTACATAATGGCTTCCATCCTTTACTGTCTGTTATACAGAACCATGTCTGATGCATTGATTTTTATTTGTACTGAGCACTTTCTTTCTTTTTAAGGATCCACAACACACTCCTGCACCATACATTTACATATTGTAACGTGGCGGATGAACAGTAGCACATACAGAGCTGTGTACAATATATCTTGCTTACAGGAATGTTACTTTAAAATAAGAAATAAGTTTACCAAAACCCTTTTCCTGTGCTTTGATATTATTATGCAACCCTGGCTACATTTTTTTTCCTTATTTGACTGTGCACTTTTCTTCTATGCAATAATACAGTGTCACATACAAAGTGAAATGTGTCTGGGCCATGCCACAAAGTTTTAGGACTGGTCCACACTACATGGTTAGGCAGTTTATGTTGACCTAATTATGGCGGTGTCTACACTACAGCATTCCTCCCACCAGTGTAAGTGCCCTACTACACGGACATCACAAATCCCCCTCCACAAGAGGCGTAAGGCTTATGTCCGTGTAGTTAGGGTGATGCAGTGTCTGTGTAGACACTGCAGTCCTTACATTGGCTATTGGCTGTCTTGTTAATTTCATGGCAGGAGCTGTGAAATTGACAAGAAAGGCCTAGGTGCCTCCATGCCTCCGAGAGCTGGGTGGCCTGACCCTCCTCCTGCCTGGGAGCCAGGGCAAGGAGCACCGGTGGCCTCCCCCAGTGATGAGCTGCCAAAATCTTAATAACCGGTTCCCTACCGGATCTTCGGCGGCACTTCAGCAGTGGCTCCTTCAGTGCCACCGAAGACCCGGAGTGAATGAAGGACCCGCCGCTGAAGTGCTGCCAAAGACTTGGAGCACCACCCAGTGAGTACAAGCCCCACGTGTGGTTTTTTATGTGGCTTTTTTTTTTTTTTAGTCATCCCTGCTGGGGCCCCGTCGAAATCTGGCCCCGCACTTCCTAAATCTGGCCCTGCACACCGGGATTGCAAAATTGTATCAGGGGCTGGGTAGGGAAGGCTGTGCCTCCCAAAACAGCCTGTCCCCCACCATCCGACCCCCACCCACATCCTGCCCCCGACTGTCCCCCTCAGAACCTGCAACCCCTCAACTCCCCCTGCTCCTTGTCCCCTGACCACCCCCTCCTGAGACCCCCCCACCCTAACTGCCCCTCAGGACCCACCCCCTACCCAACTCGCCCTGCTCCCTGTCCTCTGAGTGCCCCGATCCCATCCACCACCACCCCAACAGACCCCCCGGAACTCCCACACTTACCCAACCCCCTGTTCCCCATCCCCTGACCGCCCCCCCAGAACCTCCGCCCCCTCCAGCCGCTCCCTGCCCCTTATCCAACTCCTCCTCCCAGCCCCGGCCCGGCCCCCTTACCATGCTGCTCAGGGCAGTGTGTAAGGATGTTGCGCGGCCCGCTGGGGCTCGCAGCCCCCCACCCTTACCTTGCTGCTCAAAGTGGCAGGAGCTCCAGAGCCGCCCAGAGCACTGGCGCCGGCAGCAGGGAGTTGCCAGCAGAGCTTAGAGACCAGACTCTCAGCTCCCCATGCTGCCCCTCGTAGGTCAGGGCAAGCACTCCTGGTGAGGACGTGCACCATTGACCCTAGAAGACTAGTGTGGACATGCACCACCTCAGTAATTACTGCAGTGGCTGTAAGTTGCCCTAATATAGGTTGACTTACGTTTCTAGTATAGGCATACCCAGAGAGAGATCACATCACAGAGGAGGAGCGGTTTCTGAGGCAAGGGGGAGTTGGTCCCCTGAACTCATGTAATAAGATTCTCTGGACCCTGATTCTTGAGCAGGCTCAAGCATCACCAGTAAGTGATCAGAATACACGACTCATTTCAAATGCGAAGAGTAGATAATTGGAGAGCGGGATGAGCCTTATGAAGAGAAGGAAATTGCTAATGTTTTCCAGTCTCCTTTCTCTTTAATGTTGACTGATAGATTCAGTTTCCTTTCTCAGATCAGATTTAGTGGAGGCAAGGCACATGCATCATCAAAAACAGGAGGCTGAAACCTCATCAGCAACAAGCATTTTAAAACTTGCTGTAGAAGCAGTGGACCATCCAAATGAGAGCCGTGGTGCATCCCACATAAATTAAAGGAGTTGGCCTGTCTCACCAGTGTAGTGAATAATGCTTCTTGGACTAAAGTAGCTTCTCATAGGGCTTCCGTTGGCAATCAGTGAATCTGTATTGTGTGATATTAATTCATCCATCATTTTGTAATAGCAAGCCACATGGATCAAGCCTCCCTCGCTCTCTGCAATGAAGGGACTTACAAACAGTGTCTGTGGCTTGTTGCCTTGGCCGATACCTCCTTGTCCTTGCGCTTTCTGATTTTGTTAATGGGACGTGGGAGAGGGAGGTTCATCAAAATGATCAGGCCAGATCCTCCATTTTACTCACTCCATTTTACTCAGGCCAATTCCCACTGAAGGCACAGGCTCAGTGCACCTCCTGAAGGAACGGCTCTTATAGGGCCTCGGCTGTAGTTTCAAGTTCCTTCTCCAAAGGCTGAATTCTCATTCAGGAGATTCCACAGAGTCCAGGGCCAGGAGGCAGCTTTGTGATTGACTAGTCTGACCTTCTGTAGAACGCAGGCCATAGGGATTTCCTGTATTAAGGTCGGTATCTAGGCTTTGGGACTGCGCTCATCACCATTGTATCCAAGAGATGTACACGTTTGTAAAGCTCTTCAGTTTCTGCTGTTAGCAGAGCATACAGCTTTCCACATATGCCCAGACCTCAGTACACATTTACATGTGTCATACCTGCTCTGTGTTGGGTACGTGGGGTAGCAGTCAAACGCTGTGCCAAAACTAGGGTTAAAACTTTATCTTCGAGGCCTAAGCTCATGGTCTTCAAAGAAGTTCACACAATTAATAGTTCTGGCTGTTTATATAGCACCAATATCGTTCTAGTGGGTGCTTCAGAAACAACTATGGATACAAGGTCTCTGCCCCTGAAAGCTCAGCAAATATGGGAAGAGAGGCATAACAAAATCAAAATGATAAAATGATGAACCCTGGCTTTGTCAAAATGCAGCAGATATTTATTGACAGGCATATGTGATTGAATGATGGTATCCAGCATGAGCTTAAGAAACAAAGCCAAGCTGGCAAAAACTCCCCTGCCCCAGAAAAGAGGGTGATTTCTAATCAGACATTTAGTTCTTGCTTTTCCCACATGCTCATCCAATTTTTGTTTCTGCTCCTGCAGTTAGTTCTTGTTTTTGCCCCATCAGAACTCAATCTTTAAAAGTTAAGGAAATGTTCAGATCTGGACTTCCCAGTTCATAATATGTATTATGCAGAATTCAACCCAAGTTCCCGTCTTTATGCACAATGCCTCTCTCCTCAGCTGTTTGAAAAGCTGACACTGATCGGTTTCATATCCCACTTAAAGTTTTTGCTGGGAAGCCCTTTTGCCTCTAAATTCCAGGTGGCAAATAAAGTTTTAAAGGGGAAAAGGTCATGTTACTTAGTAGGACTCATGTTTAGAATAATATAAATACTGCCTTTGTCTATCAAGACTGGAAAATAACCATCTCTACTTTCACCCTGCTTTCTGCACCCAGCCACTTGGTTGGGTATATGGCAGGTTGCGCTATTCATTGTGACTAATGTTTGTTGAAGTTCTAGTTCTTTTTTCTACTCTCAGATTGTTCATGAACCAACCCTTATTTCTATGAGTGTCTTACTTAATTGTAAAGTATCAGAGGGGTAGCTGTGTTAGTCTGGTTCTGCTTCTTACTTAATTGTAAGTAAACGCCTAGTAGTTTATGGGACCAAATTTCAGCCTGTGGGTATCAACCTCTATTATTAGCTGTGGTTCTTGATCTGCGTCACAGTGCATTATTTCTTCTCCCCAACTGAATGTTTAAACAAGAAAATAACAAGTGACTAATAACAGCAGACAGTGAATAGTTCACTTTGGTCTGAATCTTTAGATTAATCATCCCCAGGCTAAAATATGCAAAACATTCGGGATTTTCAAACTTTTTCACAGCTATACAACAGCCTTCCAAATACTCACAAACACTGTCTGTTATGACCCCATAAGTTAACTGTAAACTGAGTTCTTGACTTCCATTGCCCAAAACATTTGCAAATCCATTATCATATTAGTCACCCAGCTCTAGTTGAGTAAGAACCCCATATTCAGATGGGGGCCTCCTCTCAGGATGTCCAACCACCATATTTGGATGAGTTAAGTGGCCATCTCTGTGTCTCTGTGATAAGTTCAGCCTCCCAGTGCAGAATATGGACATCCTACTAAGTCTCCCACATTTGATAACTAGGCTCACTTTGTTGAAATTCAATCACAATTGCTTATAATTTCCTGTGTCAAGGTGGTCTGTTGCTTCAAGAAGAATTAGGCAAAGGTGTGGCAAATTGGTAAATAAGTAGTACCTGAGAGAAGGAAGCTGATAAAAACAGGAACTTCAAAGGAGCGAACTAGCTGATCATGATGGTCACTTCTGACCTTAAAGTGTATAAGCTACTAACTATTTGAAAAGAGGAAGCAACAGCCAGTGCTGGCCAGGACTCAGATCAACCTTGGAAATAACGTCCGTTGTAACTTTGTTTTGGAACTTCATTAACCTAACACTTCTTAAAGTGGGAGACCACCCTGGCATGGTCTCAATGCAGCCAAAGAAAGCTCTTCTTGATCCCAAGTTAATTTTTTGCAATTGTTTCTATTTTACCCACAAGAGACCATTACAATTATGCTATGGCTACATTAGAGAGCTCTCCCATTGATTAATTAATCCACCCCAAATGAGCAACGGTGGCTTTCCACACCAGCGCTTACTTCGGTGTAATTCACGTCGCTTGGGGGTGAGGGGGGGGTGGCTCATTCACACCCCTGAGCGACATCAGTTATACCAACCTAAGCCGTAATGGAGACATAGCCAAAAGGTAACAGTGAGAGAGCTCCATGCGCATTAATGTCATGGTCACATGGCTGACATGAACACAAAGTGCCCCACACTGCCTTTTTCTTACCAAAGCTACCATTCGGTTAATATGACACATCTGATTACACATGAACTTTGTTTAAGGCTTTATCTGCACTGGAAAATTTCGCTGCTTTAACTAGACTGTTAAAGTTACAGCAACCCTACCACCCCAGAGTGGGCTCGGGTATACCGGTATAAAAGTGCTTATACTAGTATTGCTCATTCTGCTTTGGGAAGTGAAATATCCCATACCAATATAAAGCACCTTCCTACTACTACAACTGCATCTCCACTAGGCTTTTAGTGGTATAACTATGTTGCGGGGTGGGGGAAATCATCCCTCTTACTAACATAGTTATACTGGTAAAGCTTGAGTGTAGACCAGTCCTAAATCCCTGCATTTGGTGACCTGCTTTTTCCATTCACACCTGACCTCTAAACTGGTGAATGTCTCCTGGAAGGGGAAAAAAACAAACTGCTCCTCTTAGCCCAGGGGTGGGCAAACTTTTTGGCCCAAGGGCTACATCTGGGTGGGGAAATTGCATGCAGGGCCATGAATGTAGGGCTCGGGCAGGGGGTTGGGGTGCGGGAGGGAGTGCAGGGTGTGGGAGGGGGTGCGATGTACAGGAAGTTGCTCAAGGCAAGGGGTTGGGGCGCAGGAGGGCGTGTGGAGTACTGGAGGGGTGAATTTTGTGTTGGTTTCCAGTTAGAAGCACTGAAAGCAGAAGTCCTCTAATTATATCTTGAAGCATATGTATTATTGGCAGCAGGAGTGCAGGGTAAAACTTTCTAAAGTACCCATTAGGACTTGGGTGTTCTTGAAAATCTGACCCTCAAGGCTTACAACCCAGTTGTGTGCTTAAACACTCTTGCGATGAATCTACAGATGGTTGAATTGTTTGTTAGGAATAATAGCCATTGTGAATTTAGCCCCTTTTCTTGGTTAGCAAAACTTTCTTACACTCATCTTGGATTTTTTTTAATGTATTAATTATTCATAAATATTCACTGGCTATTCTGAACAAATGTTGGGAGGCCCAGTCCTTTGAAGGTGTAAATCAGTGTAACTCTACCTACTGTGTTAGCTTCAGACCATCGGTTTTTTGTGACCTCTTTGCTTTGGCTGTTCTCTATTTATTGTTCCTGGTGTGTGGTTGGTCACCCAAGTCACATGGCGCTATTTCTGCTCCCTAATTGGATGGACTGAAATATTTTAAACAAGAGAAAAATGAGCTGTGACTAATGCACTGTCTGGTATGTTGTCATGCAAGTAACCATTGTGCTAAAACTCAGTCCATTCAGTCCTTGTCCCCTCACCTGAGACTGCCCGCAAGCTTGATCTGCCAGCCAATGCTCATTTATAATTCAATCCACTCGCTGTTCTTGTGTTGTATTGCACTTCGTCAAGCATTGATTTCAGTAACAGTCCGTTTGCACTCCCATTGCTCCTGCTTGTAGAGCCCTCAGAATGTGAGATTCCCTGATATATTAGCCTCATCTGATTGGCTAACACCATATGTCCTGTTCCCTGCTAGCTGTTCTGAATGGGCTAAAATGAGCATACATGCAGTGTCGTACTTTACAGACACATACAGGCCCTGTCCCCTGCTCCACAGGTTTTACAATCAAAATCAGGCAAATAGATGATACACACAGAAACGAGGCAGCTGAGGACAACATGGGCATGGCAAGTGAGATTTTTTATACTCTATGTTTATTCTTTTGTTAGACTGATCTGGGGCTTTTGTTGCTCTTTTTTTTTTAATCCTATTTCCTCTAAGGTGTGTGTCATTTTAGCTCACATATAGGAATTATAAACACTAACCCAGGGGCATTTCTGGCTGTTAAAATAAAGTGGCATGTATTGTCTGAATGCTTTCTATTTGTGCATGCAACTTTAGATGAACTGGGTCAAAAGAAATAAATAAATAATGACCAAGACATTCTGCAGGGCCAGACAGGGGACAGGCCAATTCTAAAATGCAAAGTACATGAAAACTGAAAGGACCACGCTGAATGAGTCACCGTTGTCATCTGATTTTGTAAGTACTACTTAACCGTGCGACCAGGGACCTGAACTGTCCTTTGTAACCCTTCCTAACATAAAGGCACGGACCCTGCTTTCAAGATCTCAGGATCAGACTTACAATATTTGAGTCTTCATCCGTAATACTATGAAGCTTATGTTCAAAGTGAAACCAGAGAGAAATCTTTAGGGGCAATGATAAGAAGGAAAAAAAAACCCTTCACCCTCACTGGTAATATGTGCTTAGCTAAGCAGCATTTCTAGGCTGAAGGGTTACTTGTGTTATTCAGGTCCACTAAAATAATCTCCCTGATGGCTGGATTCACAAATCCTAATCCTGGACCCCTGTAAATCTGTCTCAGGTTCTCAGCATGCTTGAATTGTGGGGAATTCAACGTGGCATGCAGCCGTGGAGGAGAGTGCTTTATAATTCTGTTTCACCAGGAACAGCCTCCCAAAGAAGACTGCTCACTTGGGATATTTAAAACCAGACTGAAAAAAATAAATAAAAGAACAGGTGTCCTTGTGGCACCTTAGAGACTAACACATTTATTTGAGCATAAGCTTTCGTGGGCTACCGCCCACTTCATTGGATGCATGCAGTGGAAAATAGAGTAGGAAGATCTACATATATTGTGACAGACCCAGACCAGTGGGGTAGAGGAGTCTGGCAGAGGGCAAATATACTGGTCACTGGGTGAGTAGTTTTCTGTTCCCTGAGTGACCAAAGCAGGGGCTGCATTAGAGTAACCAGGAAACTGCTAGAACCAATTAAGGCAGACAGGCTGATTAGAACACCTGCAGCCAATCAAGGCAGGCTAATCAGGGCACCTGGGTTTAAAAAGGAGCTCACTCCAGTCAGGTGAGGGGGAGCTGGAGAAGAGGAAGTGTGTGAGAGGAGCTGGGAGCAAGAGGCATAAGGAGCTGGGCGGGTGTACTGCTGGAGGACTAAGGAGTACAAGTATTATCAGACACCAGGAGGAAGGTCCTGTGGTGAGGATAAAGAAGGTGTTTGGAGGAGGCCATGGGGAAGTAGCCCAGGGAGATGTAGCTGTCATGCAGCTGGTACAAGAGGCACTATAGACAGCTGCAATCCACAGGGCCCTGGGCTGAAACCTGGAGTAGAGGGTGGGCCTAGGTTCCCCCCAAACCTCCCAACTCCTGATCAGACACAGGAGGAGTTGACCCAGACTGTGGGGAAGATCACTGAGGTGAGCAAATCTGCCAATAAGTGCAGGACCCACCAAGGTAGAGGAGGAACTTTGTCACAATATACACACAGAGAACATGAAATGATGGGTGTTACTATGTACACTCTAATGAGAGTGATCAGTTAAGGTGAGCTATTATCAGCAGGAGAGAAAAAAACTTTTTGTAGTGGTAGTAACCCTACAACAAGGAAGCCAACTGCAGTGGCGGGGAATTGGGCTAGATGATCTCCAAGGTCTATTCTAGTACTAGTCTGTGGGTAAGTGCCTCGGCTAATGTCAATCAATATGTGCTGATTTGATCCTGGTGAGGATCTGACCCCATGAAACTGCCCCATGGGCAGTTTTATCAAACTCCTCTGAGGGACTGGACTGGACTAAACTCACTAGGTCCAACTCTCATTAATGTAACTGAATTAAATCCAGTTAAGCCTGCTGTGAATTTGGCCTTTTGCACTGCAGACTTGCCTTCACGTGTTCCTGTTATGAGGATGAAAATCTTAACGGCAGCTAATTGTTCAGCGATCGCTTTCATGTCTGTGAAAGGGGGGTATGACTTTCAAATGATCTGTGTGTCTTCGGGGAATATTTCCAGCTTTCATTGAAAGGTTTAGCTTTCTCTCCCACTGCCACAGCAGTGATGTGAAGAGCTTGCAGATGTGCTGTCTGCATCCTGGTGAACAGCTGCCGAGTGCAACTTTTGAAGTGGGTGTGGCCCTTCAGCAAACTGGAAATTGCTGACTCCACCCTCCAGAATAAATGAGTTTAATGGCAGAAGTCATTTGGTTTTCTGGCTTGCTGTGTAGTACTAGGATCATGTAAGATCACTTCCTGATGTATGCACATGAGCAGTACCAGTGATGGTCCCATGGTAATAGAAGCCTATATAAGGAAAAGACCCCAAATCAGGACTGTCCCTATAAAATCGGGACATCTGGTCACCCTAAGTTAGCAGGCTAAAAATAGCAGCATGGACATTGTTGCACTGATGGCAGTTTGGGCTACCTGCCTGAGTCCAAGCCTGCCTGGCCCTCTGGGCCCGAGCTCAGGTGCCTAGCCAGAGCAGCTGCCGGTGTCCACGCTGCTATTTATAGCACATTAGCTCAAGCATGAGTCCAGCTCCCCATGCTGGGAATCATGCCTGCCAGCTGCAGTGTAGACATACCCTCAGAGACCTGGGTTCAGCTCCCGCCTTCTCCACTACAGAATGTCTGTGCGACCGTAGGCAAGTCATTTCATCTCTCTCTGCCTCAGTTCCCCACCTTTGAAATGGGGATGATAGCACTTCCCTCTGTTGCAGGGATGCTGTGCGGATACATACCTTCGAGATTGTGAGGAGCTTGGACATGGGGACCCTAGAAGTATCATGTATAGTATAAAACAACATGAAAGCAGACTGAGAGTCTCCATCTGAACTAGGAGTGGGTCAACTGGTGCAGATAAAACAGCTCACAGCCTTTGCCTAGTCTTAGAACCAAATCTGTGTTTCTCCATTTCTAATTTCCTGCCAGGACCAGAAATTAAGGTGTACAAATACCACAAGATAAATTATTCTCATCTATTTCCTGCAAGGACTGAAAGTGCCAGAAATATAGCACAATAGAAAGTTCTTTCAGTGATTTCTAGCCCAGTTTTGTAAAAGCAGGAGGCTTGGTTAAATTCTAAACCTTTGGATTCAAAGCACAAAGATCTGGAGGCAGATGGTTGGCTGATGGAAAGCAGCATAGCTTCTACTATTTAAATATAAACAAGGCAATTAATGTGTTTTAGCTTTTGAAATGGTGGTTTAAATTGCTGGATTATTGATTTAATTCCAAAGTGCAAAAATTTGTTTTATCTGATTCAGAACTAGGTTCAGAAAATTCATAATAAATCAATGCTCTCCTATTTACTATCTGGGATGGCCAATTTGCTGAATGTATAATAGCATTTATGACACCAGCAGTCTGGGAGTTGCAGTATCAGCCCACTATATCTTCTCCCAAAAACAAAAATCTTAGAGTAGACACCTATTGGACCTTGCTAAACCAGCTGTGGCCTATCATAGACTCCATTCAATGGTGATGTTTACAAAGGGTTTGACTCTTGTCTATTACACTGTTGTTTTACAAGGCTAGCAGAAAAAAATATTTAAAAAATAAAAACCAGTTGCCAGGTTTAAAAGACTTTCTTTAAATGTCTTCTCCTATACCAGTATTCAGGACACCTTATTTTAAAGATTTGATTCTTTGAATGGCATTTGGATTATGGCATTTGAAACAAATTGGTGTTTACAGCCTCACGAAATAACCGAAAGGCTGGGTGACATTATCAGACCAGTGATTTAGATTTAAAAAACAATCCTTCCCGCCATTAGGGGGAGCTCAAGGGCCACCACCCATTCTGAATAAAGATGTGCTCTGAATCAGCTCTAGCATACCAATACAAATGAATCACTGACAAAAGTAATCAAAGAGTATGTGTCCTTGTGCTAATATATAAACTGCCTTCCTTAGGGTGTCTGCTTATGCACATGACTTTCTGCTGTAAATCACTTAGCAATTTTCAATCATTTTTAAATGTTTAGATTTCAAATCAAAACAGTTTTCTTTATTCTGACACAACTGCACCCCTCCCCTGGCCGCCGCTGCCCCAGACACACACACCCTTTATTTTCACTTGTGTAAATTTCCCCAGATCTGAATCATCCCTCCCAACCTCCTTTGGAAGCAAATAAAGTCAAACAGTGGTAATGAATTGGTGGTGATAAAATCTACAATACCTGGGTCCTGGAAAGAAAAAACAAACAAATACAACTCACTTTTCATCACACACCACTTCTTCACTAAAGGGAATATTTTCAAAATTTCAAACAGAGCTGGTTGCAGATTGGAACTTTCTGATCACTGGAAAATTCCCACATTTTGATAGTTGTTATTGGTCCAAGTTGGGAGGAAAATTTGAAATAGCAAAATTTTTTGCAGAATGGAAAGTTCAGAAAAATTTCAGTTTAGAACCATCAAAAAGTAAAGCACTTGGTGATTTAAGTCGGCCAATTTCACAAAGCTGAAAACAATGATGAGCTAAAACAGGTGGGAGGAAGAACTTAATTAGAAAAAGGTGAATGACAATTGGAAATCGTTTAAGTATACTTTACTAGATGCCTAAAAAACCACAATCAAGGAAAAAGGACACAATGATTAAAAATATTACCTAGTTGAGTGTGGAAGTGAAGGTAGCTATAAGTATATAACAAATGGAAGAAAGGGGAAGTTAATAGTATCAAATATAAATCAGAAACTAGGACCTGTAGAAAATTGATGATGGAAGCAAAGGGACACAAGGAGAAATCTATAGCCAGCAGAGTTAAGGACAATAAGGAGGGTTTGTTATGTATATTAGGAACAAAAAGATTCCTAACAATGGTATTGGTCCATTACTAAATGGGAATGGTAGAATTATCAATAATAATTCAGTGGCAGTAATGATCAATAAATATTTCTGTTCTATATTGGGGGGGAGATGATGTAGTTATATCATATGGTAATGGTAACACTGTTTCCATTAGTATCCCAGAAGGATATTAAACAGCAGCTACTAAACTTAGACATTTTTAACTCATCATGTCCAGATAACTTGCACACAAGAGTTTTAAAAGAGATGGCTGAGAAGCTCGCTGGACCATTAATGCTGATTTTCAGAAAGCTGTGGAACGCTCAGAAGACACGAAGAAAGCTAATATTGTGCCAATATTTTTTAAAGGGTAAATGAAATGACCCAGGTAATTATAGGCCTGTTAGTTTTACATTGATCCCAAGCAAGATAATGGAGTGGCTGGTACAGGATTTGATTAATAAAGAATTACTGGAGAATAATACAATTAATGCCAATCAACATGGGTTTATGAAAAATAGATCTGGGCAAACTAAACTGATATCTTTTTTTGATGAGATGACAAGTTTGGCTGATAAATGTAATAGTGTTGATGTACTAGACTTCTGTAAGGCATTTGACTTGGCACCTATTTTGACAAAAACTAGAACAACATAAAATTAACATGCCCGCACATTAAATGGATTAAATATGGCTAACTGATAGGTCTGCAGGACTTCACTAGAAATACAGCCCATTTAGGAAATCATCATCAAGCGAATCTGTGATTCTAGTGGGGTTCTGCAGAGCTCAGTTCTTGGCCCTACCCTATTTAATATTTTTATCAATGACCTGGAAGAAAACATCAACTCATCTCTGATAAAGTTTGCAGGCAATGTGAAAATTGGAGGAGTGGTAGGTTATGAAGAGGACGGGTCACTGATTCAGCGCAATCTGGATCATATGGTTAGCAGATCACAAGCACGCATTATGCATTTTAATATGGCTAAATGTCAATTTTTACATCTAGGGGGAAAACGACTGTAGGCCCTACTTACTGGATGGGAGATGCTATCCTGAGAAGCAGTGACTCTGAAAAAGACTTGAGGATCATGGTGGATAATCAGCTGAGCATGTAGCCCAAAGGGGTAATGTGATCCTTGGATGCATAACAGGGGAATCTCCAGTAGCAGTAACGAGGTTCTTTTACCTCTATACGGCACTGGTACAACTGCTGCTGGAACACCGTGTCCATTTCTGGAGTCCACAATTCAAGAAGCGTGTTGCTAAATTGGAGAGGAGAGGGTTCAGAGAAGAGCCACAAGAATGATTACAGGATTAGAAAACATGCCTTATAGTGATAAACCAAATAGACTGAGCTCCTTGAGTCTAACACAGAGAAAGTTAAGAAGTGACTTGATTGCAGGCTATATGTACCTACATGGGGAACAAATATTTGATAATGGGCTCTTCAGTTTAGCAGGGAAAGATATAAAGTGGTCCAATGTCGGGAAGTTGAAGCTAGACAAATTCAGACTGGAAATAGGGTGTAATTTTTAAGAATTAGAATAATTAACCTTGGAACAATTTACCAAGAGTTATCATGAATTCCAACACTGATCATTTTAAAATGAAAATTGGATGTTTTTCTAAAAGATCTGCTCTGAGAATTATTTTGGGGAAGTTCTATGGCCTCTGTTATACCAATCAGACTAGATGATCATAATAGCCCCTTCTGGCCTTGGAATCTATGAACCTACATTTCAGCTCTGTCTGTCATTGAATTATGACTTCCAAGCTGCTAAAGCACCTCCTGACCCCATTCTTCTCATAGTCCAGTCAAGATGTCCAGCCCATAATCTCCTATGATGCATCATGCTGGTTTAATGAGAGGGGAGACAGCAGTGCATCATGGGAGATGAGGTCCAGCCAGGGAACCTGGCCCTTAGGTGAGAAGGGTCACAGGAAGCACCTAAATTACATCTCCCATGAGGCAACATGGCAGCAGAGGTGCACATGTAACCCACCCACCTCCTTGGGTGTGGTGTTCTGTCCCATCTAGTGGCACTGACACCACTTAAAGAGAGAGATAAAATGAGTCTGCTCTACAGCCTTAGCTAACAGCCAGTTGGCTTTTGGTTCATGCACTAAGATCCACAGGTCCCTGGTTCGATCCTACCCACCGATGACCGGGGTCTGTCAGTGTTACACACACAGATTATTGTCAAAATTGACTAGATGTGAAACATTCAGTTAGACTGAACTGAAATCAGGGCTGAACTGATTAAACTGAAATCAGGGCTTTATTGTGCTAGGAACTGTAAAGACACAATGAGACAATCACTGCCCCAAAGAACCCCAAACCTTAAAAACACATGAGATTTAAAAAAAAAATCCTGGGGGTTCTTGTTCCTTGCCTTCTAGTTGCTAAGCCTAGAAGAGGCAGTGTTTCATGCTTTTTCTCTGCTGTCATGAGGGCTAGAAATTCTTCTTCTTTTAATGAAAGCTGAGATCCTCCCTGGATTAATCACATGAGT
The DNA here is from genome assembly GCF_020497125.1 of Mauremys mutica. Taxonomy (NCBI): domain Eukaryota; kingdom Metazoa; phylum Chordata; order Testudines; family Geoemydidae; genus Mauremys; species Mauremys mutica. The sequence continues at coordinate 13,703,973 of NC_059081.1, read as the reverse complement.
CTAGGAGCTGGGGCTTTCAGACAAACAACACACACTGTGAGATACACAGTACACAGTACAATCAGGAGAGTTGACAATGAGTAACAACATGAAAGTGAAGCTGACCCTCACCCCCACCCCCTTCCAGTGCCAATGAGGGGCAGCTGTTTTGGCCCACCCTGTTCAGGCTGGCGTTCTCTTCTGGGGCTCTATTAGGAGAAGTCAACGGTCTTGTTTAGCTGGGCTCCACAGCAGCCCTGCTGGAGGTAGCTACGTAGGGAACATAATGGCAGTAGAGCCCTTCTCAGGCATTCTGGAGCAGCACAGGCTTTCTATGTCAGAACAAAGGCACATGGGCAGATTCAGATGTTAGCTAGCACCCACATCCCCCTCGCTATCCAAACACCCAGTTCAGCATTAGCTGGCATAACTTAACATAATTCTAAACAAGTTGGCCACCAGCATGGTCAATGTGCCTCTGCACGGCCCTGCTCAGCCCTTACAGACTTCCCAGAGTCAGCACCCCCTTCCAGAACTGCTTCAGCTGTCTTATAAGGAACCAGCTGCTTGAGTTCCTTTCCTGGGACGGGTGTTTCTGGTTGGCTTATTTAGAAAACCTGCTCCAGGTTTCAAGTCTCCTGCAGCCAGTTCCCTCGCTCCCTCTGCTCACTCAGAAGGATCATAGCCCAAAATAACCACACCACCCTGTATCTGTATGTCCCTAGCTCTGCTGATGTTGCTCAGCACAGCCTCTCCAAGCAGCAGCGAGTGTGACCGCTGTGTAATAGCTAATAAGGACTTGTACAGCTCTGCTTATCATTTCCTCCCAGTGCCAATTAAAAAGATTTAGTTAAAGAGAATGCAATTACATTGTCATGGAAAAAAGGGATACAATTAATTAAAACTGAATATTTTCCCTCCGGAGTGTTGATCTTTCCAGATGGTCCCCATCTCCTTCCTTGACCATGTTTTATGAGCTGGAACTAAGCTATTCTGGAATTTTAGAAGAGGTTGGTGAGAAAGAAATCTAGAGTTAGAGTTGCTATACTAGCCCGTTTCTCTCTCTCTCTCACACACACACACACACTCTCTCTCTCTCTCTCTCATGAGGAAGACCAATGGACTAGCTTCTCCATATCTTTAAGGCTCATCAGTGACACATGGCAAGGCAGTGAACCTTTTTGATTTGCACTGACTTCTCTGGGATGTGGGGCCTGATCTCACAGCCTATAGATTAGTAAGTACTCCTACTGAAGTCAATGAGGCTATTCACATCACGCTTCTGACCAATAAATAGCACATCTGAATACTGTTAAAAGACTGGTATTCCCAGAGCTGCTACCCAGAACCAGTGTTTCGCCTTCTGTTATATGCCACAGTATTTTGTGGGGAGGGAGTCAGAGGTCACTGGGGCAGCTTGCAGGGCCAGAAGAGGAAGTGAGGTAAGAAACGTCAGCACTTGGTGGCAAGTGAATGAGGAGAAAGCTTTGGGAGATGGTAGTTCATGATGAAATTTGTTGAGATTCTCCTCAGCAATATCCTGAGCAGAGAGGGAAATGAGCGTGAGAGAGGGGATATATGCAGGGGGGATTAGATGATGCCAAATAGGTCAGAGGGGGAGTTGAGGAGGATGGCTAAGTTGTGCTGCTTGACCAGGAAACAGGCAGAACTGAGTGAGGAGAAAATCAGCTGGAGTAAGTCTGCATGTTTGTGGGACTGTCTGTGGAGATCTTCAGTAGCACAGAAGCAAGGGTGGAACAAGCGGATGGTGGGGGTGGGCTCAAAGGAGTCCAGGCTGTTGGAGAGCTTGGTGAGCAAGTGAATCAACAACTTTTTTCTTTACATTTTTCACCCTCACCCCTTTTCCCTTATAGGCAAGAGAACAGCTGAGTGAATAAATGATTTTTCAGTTTGGTGGGTGAACTGGAAAAAAATTGATTAATTCCAAACTGAAACTGACAGTTTTTCTCACCAAAATGGAAAAAAAACCCAATTATTTGGTTTGAACTAAATGGTTTCATTGTCGATTCAACTTGATGATTCGAAATGACTCAATTTGATGAATTTGAAATTTTTGTCTTTAGGGGGTTTTTTGACTGAAACTATTTGCTGAATTCAATGCAAATTTGTGAACAATGTGAACAGTGCCCTGAACAATGCATTTTTCAGCAAATTTATTATATCCCTGTAGTGAGATGGAGTGGCCTCCCTCTGAACTGGAAAGCGAGGGACTATGCTCCCCCAGGTGGGCGGAGCTGAATCTGCCCCACCCCCAGCACCAGAACTCCTGGGGTGGGATAGGAAGTATAAAAGCAGAGCCCTGGAGCTCAGTGGGGACTGGCCCACAGGAGGGAGCAGATGTTTCTTCCAGGGAGTGGAGATCCTTGTAGGATCCCGGACTAGTCCCTGAATGAAGCCCAATGAGTACCCTGAGGAGTTGCCAGGATCGCTGTCCGATGAATGTCCCAAGGAGCTGTGGGGATGGCCAACAGCCGAGTACCCTAAGGAGACAGAGGACCTTTAGACTATGGAGCCCTACATCCAGACTGTGGTAGGAAGTAGACCAGGGGAACCAGACTTTAGTCTAGCTCTGCTGCTGGAGAGTGAGTCAACATGTTTTGGGAGGATTCCCTGCTGACTGAGAGGTGTCACTTTTAGGACCCTGGGTCCCCTTACCCTCCCCCTTGTCATTGACCCCACCCCTGGGGTGGAGGCCAAACACCCTCTTTTTGGCCCGAACGCCTGGGCTGTGTTGTAGTCAGAAGGCTATGAAGCCATAGACTGCTTGTGCTCTGCCCTGCCCAGAGGGCCAGAACTCCCCTATAGGCTATTAATTCCTGTTTGCCTGAACCAGGTGGCTGTGGGGTAAAGAATGTTTATGGCTTTATCCCCCGCCCATGGCTCTGGCCCTCTGGGTGCGGCATCGGAGGCAAGGGTAGGCTGTGCCTTCCCAAACAGCCTGCCCCCCAGGCCAGGCCTCCCCCTCCTGTGGTTCCCTTCCCAGAGTGCTCTGCCTTGGCTGGCCCTAGCTAGCTGGGGCTGGCTGCCTCCTGCAGGGACTCAGGGTGACAGGTGCTGGGGCTGTGCCACCCAGGGCTGGCCACATCGCCTGGCTGCCCGGAGCCCTGGGACCAGGAGTGCTGCCGCCTGGCGCACCAGGGCTGGCCATGCTGCCCAGAGCATGGGGGCCAGGAACGCTGCTGCCTGGAGCTCTGAGGCACCAGGACTGGGGCCTTGCCCCCAGCCGCCCGGGCCTGGCGCTGTGGTGGGGGTGCACTAGGCTCTTGCAGGGGATGGTGGAGAAGGGAGGGGTGATGGTGAAGGGTGGGGCCTTGGGCATAAGGAGATGGGCCCGGGGATAGGCTTCCCCAATGGCCGGGTCACCTGCTGCCCACGGCCAGAGCTCTTTCCCCCCTACACTGTTTGCTGTCTGCCCCAGCCAGGCGGCTGGAGGCTAAAGACAGTTTGTGGCTCTACCCCACCCGGAGGGCTGGAGTTTCTCCTATAGAAACTTGCTGTTTGCCTGTTGTGAGGCGGAGTGGCCTCCCTCCCCACACGAGAGCGAGGGATCACTACAATGCTGAAAAAATTTCACCTGACTCTCATCTTGAGTGTTTAGTAACAGAGCCTATGTGTACTACATGTAAGCTATGCAGCAAAAGACCTGGATTCTGCAGCCCTCTGACATGCTAGCCTCATTTAAATGAAGGAAACAATAGGGTTTTATTGAATTAAATATGAAATTAAAGAATGCAGCCACTAGAGTGGCTCCCGTGTTAGCTTCAGGTTAAATTCCCTCTGTCTTATGTTATCTCCACACTTTTTCACTTTTCAATAAACTGAGCACTGGAGTATTGTCAGGGGTGAAGCAGGGCAGGGGTTGGTACTTCAATAGAAGGCAAGTGGGCTTTTTGTAGTTGTGAAGGAGTGGGGGGAGGCAGTCTGAGATTGTGGGTTAAGCACACTGGCTGGGAGTTACTCCTAAATTAATCACAAGTGAAATAGTTAATGATAAACATGGTGACATGTAAATGGTCATCTCTAATTTTTAACAAACAATTGACATGACTAGGACTCCTCATGTTGCTGAGCTATTGTTTGAGGCTGTCTGCAGGCTCAGGAAGGCAGCATTGCATCAGTGCTCAGTTTTCATTTTCAAGGTTTTTTTTTTTAATATGGTCTAGAAACACTTGCTAATGAAAGTTTGGATTCTGAAGCTCAGTTTTGCAGCAAGGCTGGATTCCATATTTGTGAAACTCTGGCGTCACAAGGCCCTTCTGATAACTGGTATTTATTTCATCATTGCTGTCACAGCACTGGCATTACTATTGAAGTCTAAAACATTATATATAGGAGATTAAAGGTAGTTCCTAAATTATGGTTAGACAACAGGTATAATGCAGTTTTTGTACTAGCAATGAAATCTGTATATAATCCAAATTGCTGAGAATTGTGACCTCATCCTGCCCTCCTCCCTCAAAAAAGATCCCTTCATTTCTGACAAGCACGATGTTTACCACCTTAAAACAAGTCCCTCAGATTTCTACAACCTCAGGTGTATGCTGAATGCATCCAAGGGATATCAATAACTGTGCTATGGCAGGATGATTTAGCTCTGAAAGGCAGAGGAGGGCAATTACATTTGGCTCACAGCTAAAAGGGTGATCTGTTTGATTATTTTTTTTAAGTCAGTTAAAACTGTAATATTAAATGTCAAATGTACTTATGATTTCTCCTGCTCATGCTAGAGACAGTAAGAGTGGTAATCATTTTAATATGCATGCTAGGCCTGTCTAAAGGTTAAAAAGCATCTGATAATGTACGATACACAAATTGTATTTCCATCCATCTCCTCCAAACTCTCCCATTGGGAACCTGAATAAAATCTCATCAGCTACGTTCTGCAGGCACTTGTTCTGGCGAAAGGCTTTTTCCTAGTCTCATTCAGATAAATGTAACAACGGAAGAAGGCATCTGTCTCAAATATGTGTCCACAAAATCTTGTTTCTCTCACTCTCCTTCATACTAATCATCTTCAGCAGCCACCGCCGACGCTGACAGCGTATGCAGTACATGCCTTGTTAGCTCTCCTGCCATGTACCTCAGTTCTTTGCTCGCATTTATTGCCTGGAACAGCTTATTGCTTGACACTCTGTTAGTTAAAGCACTAAGGCCGCTTTCATCCTATGCTGATGTGTCTATGTCCACGTGAAGGAAGTAAGAATCTACAAGCCATCACTGCTTGGCTTAAAAGAAAGTGAGATCTAACTAGTCAACCAAATGACATGAGTAGATAAGGAATGGTCCCATTAAGCTGCCTCATATTGATGTGATAGTGCAAAACTGTCTTAGTTCCCTTAAGCAGCCAATCCCTGGCTGGTGTAGACCCAGTGAGGCTGACTCTAGTCCTCTGGTATGACGGGGCATGTGAGAGAAAGAAGAAGCTTCATATCTATAACTTATAAAATGGCTTTCAGATGTACCACATCTTGCGCCCCAGATTCCTCTGACGTCGTGCAACACTGATAGACCTCAGTTGTCCATTGGCAGGATCCAACCTGGGACCTCTGGAACTAAATGTGAGTGTCTACTGCATGAGCTAAAAGTCACGCAGCTCTCATCTAAGGCTGTAGCAGATTCATTAATCTCTAAGTGGTCTCTGTGCCTCTAGAGGGACCAGAGTACCACACCCAGGAGGTGTGTGGGTTACAATAGCTTTAGGAATATGAGTAGCCCCAATGGTTTCAATAGAATTATTCATGCATAAAGTTACTTGCATGCATAAGTCTTTGCATAACCAAGGCCTATATATATGCATTATGTATGTGTTGTGTTCCATATATTCTACAGAAGTTTTTTGACCAATAGAAAGGTTTTTGGCAAGACGTTGTCTCAGCTTTCTCCTTTCTGATGTCCCTATGACCCCCAGTTTTATTAACCTTTTCCAAAAACTACAGCTTCAATATATATTCGAAAATAATGTCATACAAAAGGTCCTACCAACTAAAATGAGCAAGGAGTCCGTTCTGATAGCAGTACTGTCTAATGAATAGGTTTTTCCATTTTAGACAGTGAGCCAAATTCTGCTTTCAGTTGCATTAGTGTCGCTCTGTAGTAAGCCCCAATGAAGTCAGTTATTCTGCATGACACAGCTGAGTTTACCCCCAGAAGCATTTTAAAAAGTCTGACTCCAAAAGATTATACATTTTATTTAAATATTTCTTTTTTCAAAAGTGACTTAAAATCTATAAGCAATTAGTTACTGTACTGGCTACAGTATTGCAATGTTCTTCCTTTAATTTCTTATTCAGACTGTGAGTTATAACCCTAAAATCATTCCAGTCACACCTGCCTTCAAAGGTCTAAACAGGAAGGAAAAAAGTTAAATGCCTAAATATCAAAGATATTTGCAAAGATATTTTGAGGATTTGCTGGGGGATTCAGCGCCGGATGAAGAAAGAGTTTTATCGGCCAATAGAAAAATTGTGCCTACAGTTCAAAAGGAAATATCCATCCAAATGCACAAAGATTATGTAGATGTATGAGTACTAAACAATCATTGCTATTCAATGGCTGGCTGTCTTTTGAGTCCTAATTAAAACTATTTCAGAAGAAATACAACAGCCTATTCCACTCCTTTGTTGATTGTTAAATGAATTTTAACAGTACAAGTTCCAATGTAAATAAAGGTTTACGCTAATTACCATTCAACCAAAAAAAAAAAAAATCAAAGCCTATCACATGGGTAACCTTTTGAGGTGCTGAATGCGTGTTCCTTCTAAGCAGCATTTTAGGAATGCTGGGTGAAAATCTAAGCTATTCCGGGACTATTTCTATTAATTTATAAAATACTAACAGATTAGCTGCAGTTTAAATAGTTGGGCATACAGTTAGGGTAACAGTAATACAATAAGGTGAAACTACGGAAGTGACCCTGCAAGCCCTCCATCTTAGGAAATCCCATGGAAGTCAATGGAAGCTCCATGCAGAGGCATTGTGCCATAAATCATTCAAGATCTGAATTACTGCCTGTGATGAGAGGTATACACCACCCTGGGGAATCAAGGCTAATGAGCAGCTCTGGATCCAGAAAGCCCTGCCCAGTTGTACCTGCTTGGCATGCTCACCATGGAGGCGGAGCTCAAAAGGGAGCTGCCCAGTTCAGTCCAGATAGGCAGAGCAGGGGAGCAGCCCCATGCTGTTAGCTCCTGCAGAGAGGCTGTGGGAGTTCCCCACCGCTTGGATCAGACCTTGCTGTTGAAGGCCCGTGTGGGGGCTGGGAATCGTGGGCTGTGATTGATGGAGAGGAGCCTCTGGATCATGGTTGGGAAGCACCCCCCTGAGCTGGTGAGTCCATACACACACTTGGCTGTGACTTTGGAGGCAAAAGGCCTCAGTAAAGCCAGGGAGCAGGTGTGGTGGAGTCTTCCCCAAGCTGTATATCTGACACGTCAATCACAGGGCCCTGGGTTGGAACCCAGTGGAGCAGGGAGGGCCTGGGTTCCTCTACTGCTGGCCCTACAGACCCTTGCCACTGGTGATACTACTGGGTTCAAATGCTAAGCCCTCTGATGCTTCCCCCTGAGAGCAGCTTCATAACTGTGCATCTATCTGAAGTTAATAAGTCTGGTCTCTTCTGTTAACATGGAAAACATCATATCCCAATCTCCTGAATAGTTAGTCGAACAAATTGCAGCAAACTTTAATAGAATGGATGTTATGATCACCTAGACTGAGTAGGGCCTGTATCAAGCCCGTATCTCCTGTTTGAGCTATAGCATATCTTTGAGAGAGACATCCCATCTTGATTTATAGATTTCAAGTAATGGAGAATCCACCATGTTCCTAGGTAAGCTATTCCAATTGTTAATTACCCGCACTGTTAAAAATGGGCACCTTTTTTTCTAGTCTGAATTTCTCTAGCGTCAGCTTCCAGCCCTTGGTCTTGTTACGCCTTTTTCTGATAAACAGTCTTCTACTATTGGAAATCTCTTCCCCACAGAGACTGCGATCCAGCCACCTCTTAGCCTTCTCTTGGATAAATGGAATAGATGGAACTTTAATTGCTCGCTATCAGGCAGCACGTTTTCCAGACCTTGAATCATTCCTGCTGCTATTTGCTGAACCCTTACCAATGTCTCAACATCCTTTGTGAAAGAGAAACACCAGAACTTGGGGCTAAGTGGGACCCTTGCAACCTGCCCTGAGGAAGGGGAATGAATATTTGTGCTGCTCCAGTAGCACAGCACAGACTGAACTGTGACCCAGCCGCAGTTAAGTCCCTGCTTCTCCTTGCTCTATCTGTGAAGGGATAATGTGTGCCAGCTCGCTATGCCCCACTGGGGGGTGGATTCAAGGTTTTGCCCGCTCCTAACCCTCCTGCACAGAAGGGGAGTACCAGTCCGACAGTGGCTGCTCTACCCACCTCCTCCCCTGTGATCCAAGATGTAGGTAGTCTGTGTATTGGAGTAAAGCACCACAAGGACTGGCTCACCATTTGAGCCCTTGGTAAAGTAGTATTCATTACTGTTCCACTGCTGTCATTAAATTGTAGTCTGCATAACATTGCCCAGGTGAGTACCTTGACTGCCAACGTTGCTTTATCGAGTCGCTGCACAGAGTGTTTTATATGACAGGCTAGTTCCATGCTCAGTGTTTATCGCATGTACAATATGCCGGTGCAAACAGGTTCTGAATGAATCAGTCTTTCCCTCCTGGCTCGCTCTCTTTGCAACTCACTGGGTGTCTTTCAACGTCTAGTGATGCAAGCGAAGTCCAAAACTAATCAAGACTTTCTTTAACTTGTGCTAACACTACTTGGAAATGACAATCCCATTTTAAGATTTTAGAAGAGCTACAGCACTTGGATCTGACTTGGAGAGATGCTTAAACCACCACTGGAATCAAAGCCCTTGTCTACACTACAGAATTACTTTGGCATAATTACGTTGCTTAGGGGTGTGAATAATCCACTCTCTTGCTGACATAGCTACCACCTCTTGCAGACATGGAGTTATTAAGCAGATGGGTGAGCTCTCTCCTGTATGCTTAGAGCGGCTTCATCAGGAGCACTACAGCTGCACTGCTGTTTGTAGTGGAGATTTTCCCAAAAGGAGTGAACTGGTCAGCACAACTCAAATCAGGCCCAAAACATACTGTTGGGTTCCACCAGTGTTCGTGATCTAAAAGTGAATTATCTGAAGATAATGTTACTGCAACTTCTGCTCACCTGGGTATTCCTGATAGTGATCACTTGACCTGATTCTGGTCTCACACCGGTTCTATTTAGATTGTGATTCACTTGATTATAATATCAGTGCTCTGAATTTAGGGTGTGCTCCTGCAAGGTGCTCAGGTTCTCTGGCTGAGCTCAGTGGCAGCGCAGCACTCTGCTGGAGGTGCTCAGTACCTCATAAGAGCAGGTCTTCACATAAGTGGAAAGGAGATCAGTGGAAGTCTCAATGGCTATATTTGCATGAGTGAGGATTACTCTTGTGCCTAAGGATGGCAGGGTCAGGCTCATAGTGTTAAAAGAAATTGTTGATCCAACTTACAGAGCTATAAAATCTAACCGAGACAGACTCCTGCAGCAAGGCCTGGGGGGCTGGGGAATATGCTGTCTCCAAGAATCAATTTATTTTGATCAACTTTTAAAATAGATTCTCCACTCTACACTATACGTGGCCCCTGCTGCAATTATTAGATGGATGGGGGAAGAGCTCCCTTCTGTTTTCTTTTGTTTAGGCTCCTCAGGGGGAAGACCACCAATATTAGAAAAATCGGCAGCTGGTTTCTTTGCTTTAGACTCTCTGACTCTGCAGCTTGGCATGAGGACTGAGGCAGGGGCGAATAGGACATTTTTTTTGTTCTGATGGCTACTATTTCGGCAGTGCTTTGAGGCACTGTGACTTTCCACCTCTTGGATTAGAATATGGAAAAAACACTTTTTCAACATTTTCTTTTTGTTGCTTCCAGACACTCAGTGCCACATGCAGTTACATTCCTTTGTGTCATTGGTGACCTGCCACTGCATGGCATGACATGACTCGATGTAACCAGACAGAGTGCGCCGAGGATTTAAAAATAAAAAGTACAATCGTTGGTAGACACGTGGGGCTCAGTTCTGCCCTCGGATATGCACGTACAGCACCCCCTGACTTCGCTGGAGGGTCCACAGGTATAACTCAGGGCAGGATACGGAACTGTGGGTAGCAGAGTACACAGTCCAGGCCACATACACAGCTCGGTGTAAACTGACGTTGCTCCATTGATATCAATGACGCTGCACTGATTAAGGCCAGCTGAGGATCTGGTCCTCTCTATTTCTAACTTGGCTCTAACCCACCTTTCTGTAAAGCTGTTTGGCTCACATTAACTAAATAGTCATAATTATACACTAAGTGCACTTCAGTTACAGGCATCTTTTTATAAGCTGCCAATCCACCCTTCCTTTCTATGTATCTTTTTTTATAATAAGCTTAAAAAAAACCATTTCATTAGCGTGGGTACACACCACTTTGGGTTTAGTGATCCACTGAAATCAGTGCCCTTTTACACCAGCTGAGGCTCTGGCCCTATTCATTCAAGGGTTTGATACCACGAGTGTTGAGCTCCTGCAACTCCACTGGATGTCCATGGAAAGGGAGGGTGCTCAGCGCCTTGTGGTGGCACTCAGCCCCTTGCAGCTCTGTAGTTTGTAAAATGGTGTGGGACCCTTCCGGAAGAAAATTGCCATGGCAGCAGTGTTGCCAATGCTCATGATTTTGTCATGACTCTCATGATTATTTTCCTTAGAGCCCCAGCTCCTGGAGTCAAGTGGGTATGTGGTGATTTCAGCCTTCATTCTTGAAACTTACTTTTTTTTAGCTCTCTTGGCTGTGGAGAAAGCTTCAAAATGTGACACTCCTCCCTCCCATGCACCCTAAAGCAGAGGAAGCCAATTATTTTTTGGTCACGGTATAGGCAAAGTCCAGACTCCAGAGAAAATTAAAAAAAAAAAAAGTGGGGTCCATTCAAAAGCGCCTGATCTGGAGTTGGCCTGCAGTCTGCCTCTTGACTACCCCTGCCCTACAGGCTCAAAAAGCAGAAAGCAAATAAAAAGAACATCAAACCTACTATTTTTACATAATCTTGTAATTTTAAAGCCAAGCTCATGATTTTTGGTGAGCCTGATTTATGATTTTGAACATTTGGGGTTGGCCGTACTGTAGCAGATAACTTTACGATCACATTTTCTTCAACACCTCCTGGATCTGCATCTTCCACATAGCTGAACGTATTTGTCATGGCCAATCTAAAATGATGATGCTAGTGTGTGTGAAGCACTTCTTGCTTCCCCACAGTGCTTGGAGTTTACAGCAGTCCAGTGGAAAAAACATCCTAAGCCACAAGACATGACACTGGAAAAACCCATCTTCTACAAATTCTAAATGAGGATAACTACAAATCCAATGAACTGTTATGCCAAGGAGAAGGCTCCAGAATGACTAATATCCCTTGAGAGAATACCAAGGAGGTGAGAGTGCTCCTGCCGACAAATTGCTGTTCACACCGGTGCTTGTCATCAACAAAACTTTTGTTTTTCCAGGGAGGGTTTTAACCCCTCTGAAAGACAAAAGTTTTGTCGTTCAGTTGCCAGAGTAGACAAAGCCTAAAATTGTCCAGTCTCAGCTAGAGATGCACAAACCTCAGAAGGTTCTGTGATAGGACATAGAGTAGCCTACCTGCTGACCATTATCCAAACCAAACTGAGCCAGCCTCTTGACTCCGTAGAACTGGTATGTAAATCTCAGAAGAATAGGCCTTTTCATACATGCAGCTGATTGAAAAACAGGATTGTATTTTGGGGGAAGGGGGAAATTTTTGCAAAAAAACAAATCCCTGTTTTTGTTGAGAAATCTTTCAGCCAGCTGTGCTCATGGGAGCTTGGCTGGTACTTGTTTCTGACTGGGCTGGAAATACACTATAAGGAAAGTTGTCCAGGTATCTTTCAACTTCAGCTGGGCCCAGCAAGTTGAGAGATGTGGAAAAGTGAAAGATCAAGAGTTTGATTCGAGTTTTAGGCCAAGAAAGATCAATTGTAAATGGAATGCTGTCGGAGCTGGCTAGCTGGGGGTTTGCAGGTGCTTCATGTAGGATGTGCTGAGTAATAAAATGAGGACTGGTTTCTTCTTGAACTGTCTTTTTATTAAAGCAATGATCTTTTCCAATTGTAAGTTCTAATAGCAGCAGAATGTTGTAGCCATCTGCACCCAGACTGGTACTTTCTACACACTTTTCCCTCCTGCCACTCATGCTCCTTCCTCCAGCCCCCAGGGAGACTGCCACTTGGGTAGGCCCCAGCAACTCCAAGACTTACTGCCTGACACTGTCTTCCCTAGGTTACAAGCTCCCCTTTGAACAGCTGAGCCTTCTGGAGTGCAATGGGCTAACCTACATTGGCAACTATACATATATAGCTATAATTTTCCCAAGTGGCTTCCATACCTGCTTCCTCGTTCATTTTATGCCTGCGGTCAATATAACTCAGCTGCCTAAGTAATTGACTGAACCCATAAGCTAGATACTTAGACACCTAAATTATCTAACAGTGGCTGCACATAGAGAGGCCAGGTAGAAAACTTTGCCCCCACTCTAGCCCAGCCCTGCTGGCTGAAGCCAGGCTCGGGTCCCTCCTGAGAGAACGTCACCTGCTACAGGAGCACAGCAGCACAAGTTTGCTGCAGCTCTTTCTGGCCTGGAGGCATCCAGCAGCACCCACCATGTGGGCAGGGCCAATCAGGGAGATGGCCGGAGTAGAGCAGTGCGGAGAGGCATGCAACCTGCCCGTCTCCTGGAGAGCCTCTACCAGCAGGGCAGATGGGAAGCTCTGGGCAGAATTTAAAGCTGCCTTCCCCCAAGGGAAGCCAGTGGTGGGACCACTCTCAGCCTCCCCACTCATGAGTGGTCGGATCCTATGGAGATGGAGGCAGGTCAGAAGAGAGATTATCTCCTCTTAGGCACAACTGTCCTTGCAAAAGGGAATCAATCACATTGATTTAGGGTGGTTTAGCTTCCCTTATAAACTCATTCATCCACTTTCTGTAATATTCAATTGGCTGATTTCTTCACCAACCTTTACTTTGCAAAATTCTGGGCTCTCCCTTGAGCGTATTTCTGGGTTTTGGCCCAATAATGACAGAGAGTCTAAGCACTTCTATAAGCCAGGCTTTTCTGATCCTTTGAGTAGCTCTCTGCAGTTAATTCACTCTCAAAAGAAATCCAATTTCAGTTCCTCTCCTTGAAAATGCACTGGCTGGTCAGAGCCAGGTGTCCCTTGTACATCACTCTGAATAATTCTTATTAGCGGCATCTGCTTGTAATACAGAAACAGTAGCCAGAAGCTGCTTAGAGTTGCCAAGAGAATTTCCAGAGCCTGTGTGACATTTGTAAGTCTTTGGCCACCTCCTTACTCCATCTAGTTATAATCCTCTTGCAGACTTTGAGGTGTAGTTTTTCTTTCTGATTTATGAAAATCCTACATAGTTGCCCCTACCCACAACCTTTAGCATCCTGCTCTGGAATAAGTGGTATTTGTTTTGATCCTAAAGGAAAAGGCACAGAGTGGATACCAGGCGGAAAGGTATATGAAAGTGCTTCCTCATCCACAGGACAGGTGACTCTTCTGAGGCTGGGAAAGCTTGGGGCAGACCAAATAAATCATGGGTGTGGGAAACTATGTGATGCTGGACCCACCCCGCCTCACGTGTACTCACATACCAAATAACCTGCAGATGCAGGACTCCCGCAGTCCTTGCTTCTCTGGTTCAGCAGCAGAATGTTGCAAGCCCCAATACTAACTCCAGCTGGAGTTGTCCAGGTGTTTCTTCTCTTTGCTCCTGCAGCGCTCGGCCATGGCACAATCTTGGAGGCACATGCAATGCAGCTCCACAAAGCCATCAGCAGGCCTGCTTTCCATCCCCTGACATCCCCTGTGTGGCAGGCAGCCTTCTGGTCAGTGGGGGGGAGTCAGTGAGGAGTGAGAAATAAAACCAAGAAAAGGTTTATTTAAAAAAAAAATATGAAGGGAGCCGGTAAGATGGGGAAATGGACTGACAGAAGAGAGATGGTGGCATGTTTTCTGGGCACGGCACAGGGAGTGTTTCAAGAAGGGGTAACAAGCCCTGTGATTTAGCCATGAGAACCCATCTCTAGTATTTGCCAGCAATAAAGAAAGAAAGATTAATTGAATGTTAGCAATGCACTCCATGCCTCGACTCTTATGTCCGTCAAATGATGCTCTCTGATTCCACTGCAGAGTGGAATCAAAGTATCAAGAAAAGGTTACTCACCCAGCCCTAAACCTCAGGGCATGTTACACACACTTTTGAGAGACTGTGTGAGTTCCTGCTATGACAGTGCAATGGTTTTATAATACTATGTATGGTGCCCAGATAGCATGGTGTTAGGAGATTTATAAATGCAGGTAGATTGTAGGCTCATTCCTCTTAAATATTCTTTCACTGGCTAAACTGAGTGCTGCAGATCTTTCTTCATTGATCTCAGTGGAAGTTGGGAATCTAAATAGACGTTAGACTCGTAACTCCTTTTGAGCATTCAACCCTGAGCTAGGAAGGCATCCTGCCTTCTCTACATGCTACTTGTTCTTTCCTATGCAATGGACCTTCTGGATACATAAAGACCCTATGTGAACACAAAGGAGTAGAGTCAGTTGAAAAATGCCTAATTTTCAAAGTGGTTTTTTTTGTTTGTTTTTTGTTTTGTTTTTTTAATTGGTTTGTGAAAACCCAGCCATTTTTACTTTCTGGTTTTTCAATGAAAAAACAAAGTTTCATCAAATGATTTTGTCTTGGCAAAAAGTCTCACTTTTGACAAAAAGCTATTTGTTGTCAAAGTAATTATGATTTAAAAAAAGGGGAGGAGAGGGGGGAGAAAAGTGACCAGCTCAACAGAGCAGGCATGTTTGGATGGGTGCCACCATTTCTTTGTTAGAAAGATCCATTTCCAGTCGTCCAAGCTAAAGCTTTTCTTTCACATAGCATTTGCTGATCCTTTCCTTTTCTTCTATTTTATTGTATGTCTTCTAGTCTTTAACTGTGACCTGTTCCAAGATGCTCATATGTCATCTGGTTTATAAGATCCTGTCAAGTATGGTTTTCTCTTCAAGCACAGGGAATCGTACTACCTCTAAGCACTTCACTCTTTAATCTTTGTTTTCAGAGCTTTATGTACTAATCTATTGATATTTCTGACCCCTGCTTTCTAAACACGCTCACTTTAAAATGAGATCTTCACAGCTGAGGGTATTAAAATGGCTAGCAGCAAAAATCTAGCAGAGGGAAAAAATCTTATCTAATGTGGCAAAACACCAATGTTAAGATAATCCCAACCAACAGAATAATGTAAAGAACAGGTAATGAACATTCAGGATAAGCCATGAGAGAAAATATTTTAATTGCAAACGAAAACAGAAAAGATCATTTTCAGGTTTGTATATCCTGAGTCAGAGCCTTAGCTGGTGTAGATAAGCACAGTTCCATTGAAGTCAAGCTGGTTTACACCTGCTGGGATTCTGGGCCATTATTTTTTTTTTCTGAATGAGCTGAAAATTCCAATCATTTATGGAGTAATCTCCGGTGGATTCTAGCTGTGCAGGTCTCACTAGAGGCAATAGGAATTGTAGATCTGACAAATGACCGCTGGAGTTATGGCAATTCTGTTAGGTTTCAAGGTGAGTTCTTGCTTCTTGATATTAGATAAGAAAACAAATAATTCCCGGTCAAATGTGCAGATAACCTTAAAGATATGAAGCCAGATTCCAGAGCTGGTCAAAATTTTCCAAGTTTTATGTTGTTTTTTTTTCCACTGAAACCTTCCATTGTCAATAATACTTGATAGAAAAAAATGCAACAATTTCAAAATATTGGCGGGGGGGAGTGTTTTAAAAGAAATTGAGACCTTCATAGCATTTTTTACTTTTTGTTGTTTGTTTTTTCCCACCATACACATACGCACTAACTCTCCCAGTCACTGTTACACTCTGGCTGCTTTGCCTCCAATCAGCTGGAGTGTATTAGCCAGATGGGTCCAGGTTTTTCCAACCACAAAGCTTGTTGAAGCACAGATATTTTATTAACCTCATTGCGACAGAGTAAACTGTCACTGAGTGGCGGGGGGGAGGGGGGAGAACAAAAAAAACCCCAAACCACTCCAGTTATGCTTATACCACTGCTTCTCGTTAGCAAGTTGGACTCCCTCAGGAATTAGAACTAGTGTATGGTCCAGCTGACTCCAGTGAACGAATCCTTTGCTAAGTCTTCTGGGAGTGAGTGGAGATGGGGAACCCCCAGCTCATTCTGTACATAGCAGGAAGAGAGGTAACAGTTGAGTTCTGAAGGAGTGCAAAACAGTTCCTTGGAGAGGAAGTTCTAAAGCCAGCATGAAATCAGGGTCTGAGAAGAAATAGCTCCTTGGAAAAGACGGTACTGAGTTTGGGTACAGGTTTCGCCCTGCCACCCTGTACTTGGAATTTCCCTGAAGGGGGGGATTTTACACACACTTTGGGCACAAGCATGGAGAAATGAGACTAAAACTAAATGTGTGTCAATGTTGGCACAATCCATATAGCTGCACCATTTTTTTCCCTTTAAGAACCGCTATGTCTCTGGCCTCCTTCCCTCATCCCCAGTTTCTGGGGTGGTCTGGTCAACCTAGCCCATTGAGGAGTACTTCGTAATCTTATAAAGAGGAAGACTATGGCTCGGCTTTGCTCTGTTATATCTGTATATTGGAACTGCAAGAAATTAGTATCCACCTATTTCTGTAGAGCTGCCCTGCAAATGTAGTTTGAATATGGAAAATTAGTAGGAAATCAGACGCCACTAAGATTTAGTTTTTACATCTCTTGGTTCTAGTCTTCTTCGGGCTTAGTGACTTTTCCCAGCTTGACCGCCTTAATTCAGAAAGTGCTTAAGCACGTGTTTAATTCTAAACATGCAAGTAAACCCATCCCTATTAAGCAAAGCACTTAAGGCTCACTGATTTCAATGGATCTTAGGCAAGTGCTTAACTGGTTTGCTAAACTGGGGCCTTAGGGTATAAATTCTTCAAGCAAGGACTTCAGTTTTATGGGACTATGTTTTCCAGAAGCAAATTATTTATACTTGTCTAAACATAAACACTATATTTTTAAAGCTGGATCTATGAGCCTCATGAGTCTTATGTATAAACTGGCCATCAACAAGTTTGGCTTGAAATTAGGTGAAGGTTTCTAACCATCAGAGGAGTGAAGTTCTGGAACTGCCTTCCAAGGGGAGCAGTGGGGGCAAAAAACCTAACTGGCTTTAAGATTGAGCTTGATAGGTTTATGGAGGGGATGGTGTGATGGGACTGCCTACAAAGACACATAGCTGATCTGCGACTGCTAGCAGCAAATATCTCCAACAGCTGGAGATGGGACACTAGAAGGGGAGGGCTCCTAGTTACTACAGAGAATTCTTTCCCGGGAGTCTAGCTGGTGGGTCTTGCTGGCTGATTGCCATAGTTGGGGTCAGAAACGAACTTTCCCCTGGGTCAGATTGACAGAGACCCTGGGGGGAAGGGAGGGGATTCACCTTCCCTGCAGTATGAGGCATGTCACTTGCAGGTTTTAAACTAGTGTAAATGGTGGATTCTCTGTAACTTGAAGTCTTTAAACCATGATTTGTGGACTTCAGTAACTCAGCCAGAGGTTAGGGGTCTATTATGGGAGTGGGTGGGTGAGGTTCAGTGGCCTGCAATGAGGTCAGACTAGATGATCATGGTGGTCCCTTTCTGACCTTAAAGTCTATGAATCTGAGTCTTGTGGAACCCTATGGATAGTGGTTTGTTTGGTTTTTACTTGCAAATTCCTTATATAAGAATAGTTCAAAACTTGTTCAGTATTGTCATTGTCTTTTAACCCATTCTTCTAAAAATGAAGTACTTTTTCAAACACGCTGGTTGGTGTCCATGTGCCAAATGCAAAGTTGCTAGAGCTGCTTACAATAAGAGACCTCAAGGGCTAGGAGTTTTGTTAACATACTGGAGAGCTATATTTCTCCAGCTCCTGTTTCTCCTCATTTTCTGTCTCTCTTTTTGAGAACAGAACTGCTGATCTCTACTATTACGGCAAACTCTGTGGCTCATTTGCTTTTGCTCATAATGAGCAAACACCTCGAGATCATAGTTAGAATTATTGTACAATGCTTCATTACATCTCTAGCTCTAACAGCTGTAGAAATGGGCTCTATTTGTACAAGGAGCCTGAATGCCTGAAGAGAATGAACTAGAAGATTCCATCTCCTCTACCAAGGTTGCTAATTCAAACTCAGCCCCATTCATGTGCAACTTTAAGCACGAGTTCAACATATGACACAAGTGCTTAAAGCTATGTACATGCTTGGCTAGATTGGAGCCGGAATAATGGACTTGATAGACATATGAGGAAGAGAAAGGGAAGCCCTGGGTTAAGGATATATGATTATATAATTACTCCATTTAGACCCTTGTACATCTTGATGGTATAATTTTGTAAGGGTAAATGCAGTGATTCTTGTAGGCAATGCTGCAGAAGTGAATCATTAGGAATGATTTGAATGAGTTAAGCATGGAAGCTTGGCAAATAGGATTTGGAAAGGCAGCCTAAGAATAAGGAGCAGCATGGAAGACGGTACAGATCTTGGTTAGAAAAAGAGAAGTAGGCAGGCATTCAAGCTAGCCTCACTGAGGGTGGATGAAGTATGGAAGAAGGCCAAGTTAGAGATGTATTGGCTGATGCAGAGCCTTGAAAGCAGGACAAGAAGTTCAAAGTTGATGAACTGCGCAATGAGTAGTCAGCTAAGTGACTTTACAGGGGTCGGGGAGCAGGCACAGCATAGTTGAAGTGGCAGGAGAAAGATAACTTTTAGTAGCACCATTTTAAGTACACTGGAGGAAGTCAAGTAAATGTGTTTATATAGACCAGGGGTTCTCAAACTGGGGGTTGGGACCCCTCAGGGGGTCACAAGGTTATGACATGGGGGGGGGGTCATGAGTTGTCAGCCTCCAGCCCAAATCCTGCATTGCATCCAGCATTTATAATGGTGTTAAATATATTTTAAAGTGTTTTTAATTTATAAGGGGGGGTCACACTCAGAGGCTTGCTATGTGAAAGGGGTCACCAGTACAAAGATTGGAGAACCACTGATATAGACAGACGTAACCTGCATATTGAAATGAGATGGGGTGGTGATAAAACACACAATGGTGGAGATAAATACACCCAGATGAAAAGAACTGTTTGCTGTTTAAACGAATGCAGAAAGAGAAAATAGAATTGAATCATTAAGAAAGGAAAAGGATGAATGGAATCTCCCACTACCTTATCAAAAATATCCTTAGTAAAATTAAAGGGACACTTCCAAGTATACTCAGTTCAAAATTTAAGTATTTTTTTAAAAAAAGGTTTTTACAAAATCAAATATTAATAGAAAATTTTAATGACTGATTTAAAAATATAAAATCTGTGACTTTTTATGTTTATTTGCCTGCAGCCTTTGCAATCCAGATATTACAACCTCACACTAGAGCACCAGAATGAAGAAATAAAACTGACTAGACACCAGAGTAAAACTAGCCGGTTTAGTATCACTGTCCAATCTGAATTAAGTGTCAAATAATAAACAAAAGGCTTTAATGAGAGCCCAGTATCAGAGCTGGGGTGCAAATGAAGGACTTCACAAGTCCCAAACCTGAGCTCATTTCTCTGAGCCTCGTCTACACTTAAAATTTAGATTGACCTAACTACATCACTCTGAGGGCTTGTCTACACTTACCGGAGGATCGACGCTGTGGCAATCGATGTACCGGGGGTGGATTTTAGTGGGTCTAGTGAAGCCCCACTAAATCAACCACAGATTGCTCTCTCATTGACTCTGGTACTCCACCGGAACAAGAAGAGTAAGTGGACTCGACAGGAGAACGTCTCCTGTTGACATAGTGTAGTGTGGACCCTGTGGTAAGTAGATCTAAGCCACATCAACTTGAGTTACGCTACTAGCGTAATTCAAATTGCATAGCTTAGATCAATTTACCTCTGTACCGTAGACAAGGCCTGAGATGTGAAAAATTCATGCCCCTGAGCATGTAGTTAAGATGACCTCAGCCCTGGTGTGTACCCAGCTAGGTTGATGGAAGAATTCTTCCATCGAACTAGCTACACTGCTTGGGGAAGTGAATTATCTATGTTGACAGAAGGCTTTTTTTCCCATCAATGTAAGAAATATCTACACTACCGGTGCTATATTAGCATGGCTGCCGCACTGCACGTGTGCTGCTGTCACACCTGTAGTGTAAACATGCCCTAACACTATGTGGCCAAATACAAGCCTGAGAGTTGCAAAGAAACTAATGTCCGCAATCCTTGATTCCGATGATGGCGTCTAAGCATCTGGGCAGGGCTGCCCCCT
The DNA here is from genome assembly GCF_020497125.1 of Mauremys mutica. Classification (NCBI taxonomy): domain Eukaryota; kingdom Metazoa; phylum Chordata; order Testudines; family Geoemydidae; genus Mauremys; species Mauremys mutica. The sequence goes on along the minus strand of NC_059081.1, from coordinate 13,683,529 downwards.
AGAAACCCTCATGGAGGCAACCTGTGAAGGGGAACAGAAGAACATAAAGAGAATAAGTAACAGACAGGCTGGCTATCGTGGAAGACAGACATGTACACTTTATTGATGACAAATGTGAACAAACCAGGATGTTTTGAAATTAAGGGCAGATCAGGAAATCTCATATCGTTTGTTTGTTTGTTTTCCCTTCCCATGTTAGTGGAAAAAAGCTGGAAAGAAAGAACTAAATTGTAGAATGTAAATCTACCATCTTGCGCAATCTCCCTAGAGTCTGCTCTTCCTCGGTTGTTGTTCTACTACCATCATTGCTAAGAGGGAGATGCATGTCTCTGCTGCACTTCATGGATACTCCCTAACCATTATCCTTGGAAGCATAAACTGTTTGTTTGTTGTTTAACTAAATTTATTTTTGAATTGGGCAACTGATAAAGAACCTATTCCGCCTTATTCCTTAGAATCTGACATTTCTTCTGCCAAAACTAAAATAAGAAAGCATGCCAAAATAGCTTCAAAATGCTATTCATGGAAGTCTGTGGTAATAATTTGGCTTACTGAATTAAAGAAAAAAATATTTTGCAGATAAGAAAATGTAGGGCTGTCAAACTATGCCAATCTGAATGAGACAGATTTCAACATAATCTGTGCTGTGAAACGTCCCAATGAGCCGCATTTCATCACAGGGGGAAGATGCTTCAAAAACTGCCAAAACTGTCATCCCAAATAAGGGAGCCCCTCTTTGGTTCTAAGCTCTGGGCTACATTAGGAAGGGTTTGTTGCTATAGCTATGCCAGTAGCTACATGGGCAAAACTCCTATCGATAGATGCAGCTTCTTCTGGCAGCAATCCTTCTGCTGGTATATCTGTATAAAGATGGAATTCACACCAGTGCAGAGAGCCATCGTGAGACACGTCCACCACTTAAATCACAAGAACATACGAATTGCCACAGACTTGGATAAGAGCTTGCTGCACCCAACCAGAGAGTGAGAACTCTGTTTTTCTCTGACAGAGCCATGGTCCATCTAGTCCAGTTTCCTGTTTCTGATAGTAGCCAGCACCAGCTGCTTCAGAGACCAGTGTAAGAACACCACAGAAGGTGGATGTGGATAATCCACTCTCTCATTTTAACCCAGAGTAGTGAGACACTAGTTTTAAAGCATGAAGTTTCTATCTGTTCCAAAACTGTTTGCATTAACTGTTACAGCTCTAAATATTCTTGTAGCTGCAGAGTGTCCAATCCCTCTCTGAATCTAAGACTGGAAGGACTTCAGTGATGGAAGTATTGTTAGCCCTTTACAGGGGGATGAATTTGACCCAAACTAAGCAGAGAGAGGTAAGAGAGTCCTTGTGAAATGAGTCAAACCCCAATTAGTAAGAACACACGAATACAAGAAGAGTTTGAGTCTAGATCTGACTCCAGAAACTTACCGGAAGGTAGGATCTAAGCCACTCTCCCCCCGCCCCCCTTCCCTCCCCCCAGCCTTTGTTTCATCTGTTTTCTTTGGGACTGATTCAAAGCCCACTGAAGTCAATGGAAATATTTACAGACTTCAGTGGGCTTTGAAGTAGACATTTTTCAGCTGTTTTCATGATTTATTTATTTGTTTTATCCACTAGCACCACTCCACCAAAATATCCACAAGAACATTCATGCCATTGGTCTCTTCAAACATATGCCTGTTGCTTTCATTGGAGACTCTCTTTTTTCATTTGTCCCACTGAAACAACCCTAAGCCACTCACATTAATAGTTAAATAACGATTGAGCATCAGGGGAGGGATATGTGACACATCTGCCCAACTTGTCAGAAGATGTTTTGACAGTCTGTAGACTGGAAAGATTGTAAACGAGGGACTAGCCCCTCATTACGTTCCTGCATTAATGTGCTTGTCTTTAAATGTGGATTAAATGTGGATTGCAAACCATCCATCCCAGAGTCCCATTTTGATGTCATAACAATAGTTACGATGCTGGAGTACACAATACTTAACTGCTGACACTTTGGCACCATGATTAACAACCACTTTCGCCATTGTACCTTCTGTACTCCCATCAAAGTGAAATTTGTCCCTATTAATCAAATATAAGTGCTCTTTGCTGAAATGCTCATTTGTATTGAGTAGATTTCTAACATTCATCTAAGATGCTGTGTGCAACTGCTAACCTTTCAGTGGAGTCTACCGGGAGTTTCTGCTCATTTGTATACAAAGCATGTTGAATAAAAGGGCAACCAAACATAATTTACCGGGAAGTGAGGTTAAAAGTGGTTTACCAGTTTGATGGTATTTGGCTTCAGAAATGAGACATTAACACCCACCCATGGATTAATAGTGATCAGCTTTCTGAAAGTTTTAAGTAGATGTAATTTTTGTAAATTGTCTCTTTTAAAAGAAAAGTTTGTTAATTGGGCAAACGCAGTCTGGGCCTGACCCTCTCCTTTTGACGGTGACGGGAGTAGAATTTATTCTATGTACAGAATTAAGAGCCAGATTCTGTGGTCTTTGGTTGACAGAAACTCTTTTTGGCTTTAATGGGAGTTTGGCTCTGTTAGGCCCCAATCCTGTACCTTAAAATCAATTAGTTTTGTCATGGACCCGAGTGAGCTCTTGTAGCCAAATTCTACTGCATTTCAGACAGGCATTTTTTTCCCCCAAGAAGGTGTCCAAATCCTGTGAGCTGGGTGCCTAACTCTCTGTAAACCTTGCTGCCAAATCCCAGTCTAAAGGATCAAATCCTCAACTGCATAATTCAGCATAACCCCTTTGACTTCACTGGGAAAAGGAGAGAGCTTGATGTCAGCTGAGAATCTAGCCCTGGGTGTTTATTTTGTTCATCTGCAAAAAAAGCATAATATTTGGAAGCTGTCTGTTGCAGTGTTTAAAAAAATTTTCAATAAAAACCTTTAATCATTTTTTAATTTAAATATTACCAATTTTTATCAAAATTGTCTTCCAAATCATTACATTTTTGTTTACTGAAAGGTGCATCTTCTTACTGAATCAGGTTTTCAATAAATAAAAATTCAATAGTTTGAACTACTTAAATTAAAATGTTCAATTTTTTTTTAAAAAAAGGGAAAGCTTTTATATTGTTGACAATTTTCAGCAACATCTTGCTTGTGGGGAAGAGGGCATTTTGTGGCTAAAATTTCAGATGTGTACAAGTCTGTCACAGCCTAGTTTAGCAATGTACTTAATCATGTGCCCAGCTTTAAGCCATAAAATCATTCCAATGTAGAGGACCTGCACAAAGTGTGGATGCTTGAAGTTAATGGGACTATTCACCTGCTCAAATTTGCCTGGCTAACTTGAGGTTTAAGATGATAAATTTCTTTGGCCAGAGAATGCCCTATTATATGTACAGCAGCTAGCACAATGGCGCCCCAGTCTGGCTGAGGCTTCTAGGTGCTACTGTAATACAAAATACTAATACAAGATATTAAGCCTTTAAATAATGCTACAAGTTGGTGGTAGCAAAAATACTCTCTCTGAAATAACTCGTTGTATGTGATCATATAGCATATGCACAGGTGGCAGAGTTGTTTGTACTTTAAACCATCTCTGGCATTTCCTGACTGCTGAGTGATTGATCATGCAGCCTTCAAGTTCTTCGAATGTAGTTAATTGTGTAGACTTTTTAAAGAAAAAGATCAAATAAACACTAGACACCTCTGGCATGTCCTGTCCAATGCACTTTGAGGGCCAATACAAACAAGCCATTCTTCTGCACACTAGGGAGTGGTGCAGTTTCTGCTCTGTATTCCAGGGCACAGCCAGACAGGGTAGGGGTCATATAATGGAGCCCTTGCCCACATCTCATGCACCTTCTTCGTGTCCAGGAAATGAGGCAAAAATGCTCAAAGAAATTGAAACTGGCCCCTGGGCATTGGGCCAGTACAAGGTGCATAGGCTTTGTGTTTGCTCCCTGCACAGGGCTAACGACCCCTTATGTAATGCAGGGCTGCTATGGAGAATCTTTATATGTGTGCATCTTAAATATGCAAAGCTTAACATGTACACCTTAAGTATGTGCAATGAAAGACGCAGGGATCTGCATTAAGGACCTGTTGCTAGACTCTCATTGACTTGGATGGACTCTGGATCAGACCCTTAGGGTACATTTTCTAAAGCATGTATCAGGCTGTGCACACTTTCATGCACTGAACTGATATGTACACTTACAAAGAATGAGCCACATCCCTGTAGGGGTCTTTCCTCGCTCCCTGTGCAGGGCAGGCTAGCTTTCCTCTGATGGCTGCTGGAAAATGATACAAATCATACTAATTGCATGAACAAAGTGCAACTCTCAGAGGCTCATAACTCAATCAAATCAAAACCAATTTTCACTGGAACACTCAGCTATACTTATCAATGGGATCTATTTCACTGCCAGCTGTCATTTGTCTACCCCCAGCTGTTTTCTCTGTGCAGCTGTTGCAAAGCATTTTTTTATAATAGGGAAAGTATGTGGGATTTTTTTTTCCTGGTATCCTCATTCAAAATGGCCCATTCATTTCTGGCTCAATCTCTCAATCCCCAAATAAACCCCCTTCTATTTGGATAGAGGCCAAATTAGCCTGAAAGGTCCAAATTCATAAACTGAGGTACGAGGGTGATGAGCTCTCTGGGGTGTGATTTCAAAAGCACACCAAGATGTGGCATATTAATTAGTCCATTGCAGACCCTTCTGCCACACAATAAAAGTTCTCTAGTGCACTTTAAGGTAGCACCAGCCCTACATTAAAGCACATTAGCAGGGTCTACACACATCAAATAATCCCTTTATGGGATTTTGGCCCTCCCCTGTAGAACAGAACAAAAGGGCAAGAGGAAGTCAGTGACACTGCACAGATGCACTAGACTGGGTAGATTCTGGTCGCATAATAATCTTCAAAATGTACCTTTTAGAACGACAGTGGACTCTACTTAGTCTAAATACTTATATCATGATCCTGCACAAACTCCTGCTAAATCTTGGGAATTCACAGTAATCTTCTAGGAGCTGCTAGCTGAACTGAGAAAGCATCGCTGTTTTCATGGACTGTTGCATCTGTTACCAAAGCAAAAAAATTACCCCTATTTTTGGCATCCAAGACTGAACAAATCAAGTGTTTGTAGCATGAAAGTGACTATGGACCCGTTTCACCACTGAACTTCTGTGCCTGTGTGATGCTACTGCTCAAATAGTTACACTGGCATAAATATGAAAGTCCAGTGGTGAACAGAGGACTCCGTGTGATCAGAACACTAGTTTTTTCAGACTCATTCTCTAATCAAATTAAAACTCTTTCTCACAATAGTGAGACAATGTGGGTGAGGTAATATCTTTTATCTGACAAGCTTTCAAGCTCACACAGAGCGCTTCTGCACAATAGTGTAATTCTGGGCACGGGAGTCAAGATTTCTGAATGCCAAAGAATCCATTTATTAAAAAATAGAAGCTTGCTTTATCATCTGCTATTTTGGGTAGGAGATTTAGAACACGTCTGCAGAATGTTACCATATTGACTACAAATGTGATTATTTGCAAGAGTTTTTCATTTGTAAGTTTTCTGTAGTGCTTGTAGGCTAGAATTAAAGGGGCTACATCCTCCTTCTAAAATAGCAAAGGAAAATGCAATGCCTTTGTCAGGGGCGGCTCCTTTGCTTGGGGTGGGATGCCGCAGGGGGCACTCTGCCGGTCGCCGGGAGGGCGGCAGGCAGGGTGCCTTCGGCGGCATGCCTGCGGAGGGTCTGCTGGTCCTGTGGCTCCGGTGGACCTCCTGCAGGCATGCCTGCGGAGGGTCCGCTGGTCCCGTGGCTCCACAGAAGCTCCGGGACCAGCAGACCCTCCGCAGGCACGCCTGCAGGAGGTCCACCGAAGCCGCAGGACCAGCGAGCGGCAGAGCGACCCCCGCGGCATGACACCGTGCTTGGGGCGGCGAAATGTCTAGAGCCGCCCCTGGCCTTTGCTGCTACTGGTTAGGCCAGGAAACACTAAATGTAAGAAGGAGAGTGCTGCTTATATGGTATAAATGGAATGCGCTGAGCTCTTATGAAGCCATGAATTGCTTATCTTATTCATGTACCAGATTTTCTGCCTCAGGATGAGAGTCGTATGATTCCTTGAAGATGAAAGATTAACTGAAACATCAGCAACTATTTTTGAGAGTCTGTTTGCATGGCCAAATTGACCAGGTCTGAGGATGGTGCAGATTATATTCAATAAATTCTCAGGTTTTACGACCTACAGCCCCCAAATCGACAAAGCACACTTACGCATGTGCGTACTTTGAACCATGTCAGCAGTCTTCTTGGAGGCATGGGATTACTCATGCTCAGTTGTGCATATTTAAGTGCTTTGCTGGACCAAAGTTGTCGAATGAGGTCTGAGAGACTTTGGGATTTCAGTGAGACTACTCATAGGCTTAAAGTTAGGCACAAGCCTGAGTACTTCGACAGGTGGGCCAATATGTGTCTGACTAAAAGTACTGCCACATGGATTGCAGGATGAGTCTGAAGGTTAGTTTTGATCTCTTGCCAAAACAAAAGCTTGGGCTGATTTGGCTTAAGTTCCTCCCAGATCCCCAAGTTCAGAGGGTGAGGAGTTTTCACATAAGATCCCAAATCTGTACAGTCTTTTTTTACTTGTACTATGACAAAGCAGGAAACTGCATGAGTGAAAATCCATTTTGCCCTCTGCAAGCCCAATATTGGTCTACTCCAGAACTGTAGGCAGCCCTAAGGAGATTATACAATGTATGTGAACCCGCCGGACTCTTTCTGCCAGCAGTGGCTTCAGACATCCTGAACGCTAAGCTGCGGGCATTTGAGTATTGAAAAACCAAGGCGACAGGCTTTCACGACTCCTTTCTTCATTCTCTTGAACCTCAGGCACTGCCTGCTATGCTGACTGTATGTTGATGGTTTTTTTAAACTCTGTGGAAGAGTGGTAAGGTTTGTTTGAAGACTAACTCACCCAAGTCTAGTCTCCACAAAAAATAGTGGCCATCTAATCCAAAGAGCAGGAATGCCAAGTATCACACATCTGCAGAGACGCACTCTTGTTTTAGATTAATTGTAAGGTGGTTTTCGGCTGCCTTCCTCAGTGTATTTCAATGAGATATTTAGTCTCACTTGCTTTTTTGCTAATTGAAGCTATCAAAGTTTGACAGTCCTGAAAGAAAGATGTGGAGATATTCTGGGGACAGATATATGGATTCTTAACACTCCTGACACTAACCGTAGCTGGTACTCTAAAATGGAGGCAGTCAGTTGTCGGGCCCAAATGTGCGTCTGTACCAATTTCTCAAAAATTCTTGCTCTCTCAAATTCGGCAATACAACTGTAGCTTGATGTAGAAACGACATAAGCCCAGCAGTCAGGATTTAAAAAATCTGCTACTTCGTCTTAAATGCAAATACTGACTTTGTTCAGCACGTATACTTACTACATGAAAGAGCTGGCCTACTGCAAGCACAAAGGTAAGGTGATTAGACACACACTTTTAAGGTGAATACTGTCTAAAGAGAGAGAAGGAAATGTCTACCTTCCAATGAGGATATAGACTTGCCCCCCTTTTTAATAGATTTCCCTCCCGGCACCAAGTAATAGGTACTAGCATGTGTGGGTTCCTGTTCTGCTCTAGTCTATGCACTCGATCTGTCAGATATTCAGAAAGATAGGGTGCAGCCCTGCTAGAACTTTATTTTTACTATCTAATCAGCTGGCCACTAGAATTCTGGAGGAGTTGTCTGTCTTTCTAGCAAGCCCATCATTAAGAATCAGTCACACACAATTCCACAAAAAATAAATAGCTTTGCTCTACAGCCTTTGAGGACCAACTGAATTGGTTGGGTCCTCGTTAGCTAAGAGCCACCTCTCTGCTCCGCTGATGTTAGCAGTTGACATCATCCAAGGTGCTCAAGATAAAAGCGATGGGGCTAGAGCCAAGGCATTCTCAGTAAGTGACCCTTGACTGGGGTCCCTATCCTTGGTGTTCCATTTCAACAAGTCCAAGATCTGCTACATTTCTGGTCATGCGCTCCCAGGCTCCTTTCTGGTAGAAGGGGTAGGGGTTGGAAAATGAAGAGAAAACAGGGGAGAATGGCTTTGGGTTAAGAGAGGATCAAATAAGGTTCAGTCTGGAAGACAGGGGTTCTAAGTAATGGTGTTTAACAAGTGTGCATGTGCTCAAAGCACTGGAGAGGTGCACTTTTAAAAAAATAAACACAAATTATTAATAATTTTCCCCCACAAATTCTCCCAGTGCTGGAGTCAGAATCACTAAACTCTCCTATTCCCATTAGAGTTTTCAAATGCTGGCTCAATTGTCTGGTAGGTAGTTTAAGTTGAAAAGATAGTTAGTACGGTATCAGCTACTTAAGTGTTGGTCACACTAGGGCCTGATGTACGCTAAAAAGGTTAGATCAACCTAGCTACATTGCTCAAGGCTATGAAAAAATTTTTGTGCCCTGTGCAACATAATTAGGTAGACCTAACCCCCACTGTAGACACAGCTAGATTGATGGAAGAATTCTTCTGTCAACCTAGCTACCACTTCTTGGAGAAATGGATTAACTACATCAACTGATCTTCCTTCCATCAGTATAGGAAGCATCTACGCTATGACACTACCATAGAGAAGGATGTAGCAAGCATCCATGCCTATTTTTGGCTTTTTAAAACAGTAGAGCTGATCTAGTTTTTGGTTTTCCTTTCAGGATCAGCTGTGATATCCTGTGCTGCTTTTTTCCCCCCTCTATTCTTTTTTCATTACTTCTGAGCTTTGTTCTGAACTATTAAATATAAGGCGGCAGAGTAGCGGGGTGGGGAGCTTCTCTGAAAGACAGCATACACAAAATTGAATTGTAATAGAACCACGGAGATAGCTTTACATTTCTTTTAGCTCATACTGTGGTAGTTGGGTTCACTTGTTTGGACTGTATCAAAAGGAACTCTATACTTAAAGGTACCGTTCTGTATTTCCCTCAGTTAGATAAATGTCTTTGTCCTCAGATCTGTGACAAGGAAATAATAGCAGGGGCAATGTGCTGTATACCTAAATGCCCCACATAACTAGCCTTATACATCATGGAATGTTAACAAAACTCTTGAACCTAATGAGTAGGAAAAACGTCAGGCTTAGCTAGCAAATGTGGCTAAGGTTACTCGTCCTAGCCAAAACAAAGCCAGTGACGCAACAATCACAAACATTGTGTCTGGTAATGTTTTCAGGATCAGGCCCCATGAGGTCTTGTAGAATGTCTTGCCATCCCCTGCCTTCTGCAAGTAAATAGGTCATTTGTGTCTTGCCATTGTAACACGGACATTACAGACAAATAAATCATGTCTTTCATAAACATTTATTGCTCATTAACCTGAACACTGAGCTAATGAATGACTCATTTGTCTTCTAAATCCTAATGATCATTAATTATAAAACGTGCCAGAGCTTCTTGGAAATCCATGAAAGAAATCAACTGTAGATTATTTATAGATTGTGTATATGAAATACACAAGCTATTTTTAGGTCATGTAGATGCTTTGTCAGACAATTGCAGTCATTCACCAAAATGATGTGCTCTAATTGCCAGTTCAAAAGCTTCATTTTGCCTGGTAATTGTTGAGTAGCTGACTGATTACTCCCCACTGCTTGAATGGCAGGTAGCAGGTGTTTCTGTGCATTCATAAAATAGTACAGTCCAACATAGTCCTAGTTAGTGATGAGTTGGTGTCTCCTCTTAGAACTAACAAAGAAAAATAGGATAAAGGATTTAAAATGCTTTGCCTGTTAAGTGTTAAGTAGTTGACTGATTGCTCCAGAATGACAAGTGATGGAACAAAATGTACCAGGCATAGCAGTACAGCATAAAGAAGCAACGGTAGAATACTTCCACGCAGATCTTTGTTCTTATTACAAACTGGCCTATGGCATGAGGGGAAGGCTATATCTTGAGAGATTAAGAATATTGTCAAACTGTTCAACATTTCCTTCTGGAAGAGAATATGCATTTTATGTTGGGTCAAGATATTTTTGTAGACTGAGAATACCCCTAAGGTTATTGCTATGGTGGAAAATTCCACTAGCTGGAAAACAATTAAAGACTTGATCAGCCGGTCAAGATACAAAAGCATCATGTGAGCCACATAGGAGGACAACACATCTATTCATTTTTTTAAGTGAACATTGTGGGTCTGATCTTGCCCAACTGAAGGCATTGAGAATTTTGTCATTGACTTCAGTGGCAACAAGATTGGCCCTTTAAAAGTAAGACCTACAAATCCATTCATATCTATAGTGAAGTGATAGAGTACAAATTAGTTTAACAGCTCTTTGAAACCATTTTTATTGAAAAATGTTTGGGTTTCAAAGAATAACACATTTCCGCTATACTTCTTCCCCCCACACCAGTCCTCCTCCATAGTAGCTGGCTTCTGGATCTTGTATCCACTCCTAGAGGAGAATTCCCAATGAAATCAATAGTTCTTCTGTGAATAGCTGACAACATCAAACCAACCATATATAATTCTTTAGCTGTCAGTGTCTGCTCATGAGATATCATCACTGTCGTGATTTGAGCTGATTGGGGGATCTCAAGTACTAGCAAAGCTGAATTCTTCTCTAATGCTGCAGGAGATAATTATATGTAGCATTTTCCATCCCCAAAACACTTTACCAGCAGTGTGTGCACTGTCTGACTTGAGTGCCTCTACCCTGTGAGTAAAGGTTGCAGAAGAGAATTCCAGATCTTAAAAACGTATTCATATGACCAAATCTTTCACTTGTATTTCTTCCATGCTCATGGCCAAGTGCTAAGCATCACTCCCTATCAATACATGCCACCCTCAAGACCCGCCCATTGCAGCAACTGTCCTCCAAATTGAGGAGGACTGGATGAAAATCCTCTGCCTGTCTACACAGCTCCATAGTCAACCCAAGGGGCTAGTGATGAGACACCTGAAACACTGCCAGTTTCTCTCCTGTCCCAAGCTGTGTGTAATGTATAGGAATTGAGCAGTATCCCTTTAAATAGCTTGGGAGCCCTCTACTTCATCTCCCTGTCTTCTACCACAGAAACCACCAGAACCTAGCAGAGGTTTACATGACGGGTATACAGCCAGGCTGTTGAATTTTTATACATAGCTAGTAAGCATGGCTTACAGAAACACAGTTGGGTTCCAAATGTTTCCTCATATTTTTAATGTTGTGAAAAAAGTGAGGGGACACGATATGTCTTTGTCACAGCCATTTGGCCAGTTGGTTGGGTCAGTGATGTTCATGTAAAAACTGTCACAGTCACCCCCCACTATAATGAGCTGAAGTGCAGTATCCACTTACTAGCGGATACATTCTCACCCCGGGTATTGTCTTTGGAGTGCCACATCTTGATCCTGTAAAGGAGCTGGGCTCAATAGAACAATGTGCAAAAAAGGCCAATGCAGTCTTGAGCTGTATCCTATCTCGGGCTAGGAGAGTAATTATCAGATACTATCACATCTGGCCACCACGTTGCAAGCAGGATGTTATCAAGGGGGAGGGGGTTCAGAGAAGAGAGAATGAGTAGAGCTGGTCAGAAAAGCTTTGCCGAAACCAGTTTCCACCAGTGATGTGGTTCCATCAAAATTAAAATGCTTCACAAAATCCCATTATATACAAATTTCAGTTAAGCATGTGCCTCAGTGCCTTGTAACTGGGGCCTCAACAGAAAGATTGGAGTTCTGACCCTGTGGCTGTGGCTCCAGTCTCTTGCTCAAGCTGCAAAAATACAAACAGTCTGACTTTCGGGAAGATTTTACTGTGTTGAGTTAGCTCAAGTTAACTAAACACCCTTTCGCCCCCTCCCCCCTTCCAAGTGGAAATGAGGCCTGTGAGGTTCCAAATGACCCTGCTCTTCAGCATAGAGACAACCACGAAGCACTGGGTGGCCACAGGTCGGTTAAAATCTTTGATTCAACAGGATCTAAATTACAGATTCTGTCCAGTCGCCAATACACTCATGTGACTCTCTCGTGCTGGTGGGAATGATGAGTCTGAACCACAGAAAAGGTGCGCACACTCACTTACCCTTAATACCGCATTGACGAGTAGGGATGGATAAACTAGTTCATGAAACAAATGCTTAACCCTCCGCCGCCACCAGTCCCACACTTGGGCCCACTGCCAAACTCAAACACAATCTCTTAAACAACTGGCAAAAGTTTAAAAAAAAAAGTTGTCTGCTGCTGCCCAGCCCTGTGCCCTGAGTTCTAGTCCCAGCTCTGTCAAATGGACAGCGGTGTGATTTGGGCACGTTACTTCACCTTTCAGTGCCCATTCTCCTTCTCCCTCCGCAGACTGTAGTGGGGAAGAGAACACTCTAGCCTGGTCTGGAGGGGTTGTCTTTACTTGAAACTACATCCAGCAAGAACAGGACTCTGAGGAGACCTGTTAGCTAACGCAGGTCTGACTGTGGCTCTGCAAACAGAGTAGTTAGGGCCAAGTTTGTGTTGAAGGTGGTGTCAGCTGGCTGTGGGTGGGCCTTGGTCCCTGATTTGTCCCTGCCTGCGCTGACTTCAAAACCGTGGTCAAAGTCATGTGTGGTAATATGGCTCCCAGAGGTCATGTTCCAGCTTGATGATAACTTGTGATAGAGCTTCTCTTCACTAGAGACTGAGAGCTAGATTGGGATGCAGTGGAGAGTCGAGTCTTATTGGCCCAATGCACTAAGACTCAAGAGACCTGGGTGCTGATCCCGGCTCATCTGGTGAGTGACCTCGGGCAAATCACTTTCCCCTCTCTGAGCCTTAGTTTCCCTGGCTGAAGTGGGGTGAGGAGACTGATCTCCTTTTGCAGAGGGATTCGAGCTCTACTGCTAAAATGTGCTATGTGAGAGCTTGATAGTAAACATTCCTGAACTACAGGCAGTTTTGTCTGTGCAGCATTTATCATCTCTGTGAGAACATGAAGCTAGACATTCACAAGGCCGTCCAAGGAGAAGAGTTGTTAAATGCAACTCAGACAGCGCTGTTATGTGCAAAGGGTAATAAATGACCAAAAAGGCAATTATAGCAAACACAATGAAATCCCGGGTTTGTGAAAAACTACCAAGTTTATTTTCACTTTGAAATGTTTGAAGCAGTCTTGTTTCTTTCCAGCTTCTGCCCCCCTCCCTCCTCCAATCTTACTGCCTGAATAATAAAGTAAATGCTGAGTTATGGGTCCAAATTTTCAAAGGGGGCTCCTTCTCCCCTCCCTTACCAGTGAGGATCACATCTGTGAAGAAAGATCTACAAGGAGCAGTTATTTAAGGTCTAACGAAAGACTCTCAGACAGCTTGTTGCACAAGCGATACATTTAGCCAGTAGGCCAGGTTTCTAAAATCATTCATTGAACATATTGTTTTACAATCCATCTTGAAGTGACCCTGTATGTCTCAGGCAATCCTCTAATCCTGGCTTGGAGAAATGGATGGAGACCTTCTCTACAGCCTTAAAAAGAAACAGCTACAACTTAATAGAATTCCTTCATTTATGCAAAAAGCCCAAGTCTTTCTATGGACTTGTTTACATTAGGAATGGTTGCACCAATGTAGCTACCATCTAGTAAATCACTGAATTAAGCCATGCTGGTGTAAACTCCATTTTGTGGTAGAGTAGCACATCTACATTAAGGGTTTTCACTCATGCATCTGCATCAATGAAATAACCCCTGTGTAAATGTTCTTAATGGAGGTAAACCTTAAATCCCTCTGCAGTTTGGATGTATATAACAGCTTGGCCCCAGATTATAACTCTGCATCTCAAAAACCACTGAATTTTGAGGGTGAATTTTGAAATCCAGTCCCAGCTCTGGACCTGAATCTAGCAAATGTCCCCTCATTAGAGATGGAGGTTTTGCTTTGGTCCATTATAAATAATCTTAAACCTTGGTATATTCAAATTCTTGAGGTTTATCTTTAATGTCTTATCTCCGACCGACCCACAGAGACAGCCAGTATAGGGTCTGATCTTATAGTAGGAACAGGTAGTAACAAGCACATGTCCTGGACAAGAACCCCAACAGGTGATTATTTGGAATTGTCCAATGTTTGTCAAATTCAGACAAACTTGTAATCAGGAACAAACAAGCTGTTGTGCTTTTGTCCTGTGTCCATAATAAAGAGAACTCGATGCAGGATTTGCACACTATTTGTATTATCTAAGGCCCCACTGTGCTAGGCACTGTATTTTCATTTGGGTAAGACGCAGCCCCTGTGCTGAGGGGCTTTCAGCCTGAATAGACAAGGCATACAAAGGTGGGATGGGATAGAGGCTCAGAGAAGAGATGTGACTCTACTAAAGTCACACAGAGTCAGCGGCTAGTCTGGGAATAGGACCCAGGTCTCCCAAAGTCCAGTCCAGTGCACTGGACTATACTGCCTCTATTTTAAAAGCTCTAAAATGAGACAATTAAGGGACAAATATCAGCTGATGCTTATTAGTCCTGTCAGTGGTGTTCCTCCTTATTTCAGAGCTGATCTTGATGGAGGGACAGTATCTCATTAACCAACGACCGTGGAAATGCCACCAGGGAGGCCCCCAGCCGCTGTTGCTGTACCAGAAGAAATTGTTGAATAGCTTCGGGAGAACCACTTCCCTCTTCCCACATGACTCGCCTTGGAGCTAGTTTTAAGAATTGCTGTTTCCAAGGCTGAAAGATTATTTAGCCAACTTACAGGCATTAAAAATACTCTATGGCCAAACTACCCAGCACATCAGTTATCCAGAGGAAATTGCCAAAGGCACAACAGGGGTTAGGCACACAATGCTCACTGGCCGACTTCCAATGGAAGGTAGATGGCTGATGTGATGAGAGTGCTTTGTCTGTATACATGTAAAGCGTGAATAAGGTGCCAGTGGGCAGTGCTAAGGAATACAGAGCAGAGTCCCTTGGTTTTGTAGGACCGATTAAAATTTGTGCACGGCAAATGGTGTCTTTTGCACAGCTCTCTTCACCCGTTCTTAACACATCAAAGGCACGAATTAAAATCCCTTCCTTAAAAAACCATAAGGAAGTTTTAGATGCCTGGGGCTGGATTTTCAGAGCTGACGAGACCCTGCAGCTCCCACTGACTTGGAGTTTGGGAGGTCAAGTGCCCAGCATTTCTTTTTCAATTGGGGCCCTTAGGGCCTGATCCAAAGCTCATTGAAGTCAGGTGGAAAATGTCCTCTTGGCTTCAGTAGACTTTGGCTCAGGTCCCTTTAAATCAAAAGTTGATTTTTGACACCTTAATAATATGGCTTGAGGGAAGAAATGATTTCGCTGAGTGATCAGAAACAGAAAAGGCTGGACATGGTGGCTACTTTCAAGCAAATTAAACATCCTGCATGATAGAGCACAACATCACGGTTCTTAAAGGCTGTTCCTCTCTTCCTAAAGACTGGCAATAAACAGGCATCTCCAACAGTATTTGTATGTATGTCGAACTGCTACCTTCGTAGACACTCAGCTGGTGACTGCTGTGATTTTTCTTTTTTTTTTTTTAACCCGCCAAAGTAATTAATATTTTGCACACTTGCTCTCCATGGAGAATTCCCCACAATGCTAGCGTGCTAAGAAGGTCGTGTGTGTGTTTTGCTGCAGCAAAAGAATTAACTGTGCTTTAAGACTGCCTCGAAGGCTGCAACCTTGCACCTTCCATGTATTAGAGGGGCTGTGGAAAATCAGACATGCAGCTCTTTCCCTTGTTCCGACTTCAGATGTGAATGGGAATTGTGCCTGAGTAAGAACTGCAGGACTTACTCCATTATACTTGTGTGTCAGGGCACCTTTGGGCTGAACTAGGAACACTTCCTTCTTGGATACTGGGCAAAAGAACCCAAACTTCCAGGCTCTCCTTTTGATTTCTGACATGCTGGCACAGCTCATCAGATGATTGCAAAGCATGGGTGCTTGGAGGCATTTCTTTCCTCCTGTGAAGCTGCATCCTCCCACTTAATACGCGTGGCTGAGGTCATCAGGGCCGAGAGTTCTCCCCAGCCCCTGAGTCTGCAAAATCAACCTTCATCAATGCATCCAAAAATCAAAAGCTGCTGGCTGGCTGTAAAGTGGTCCTGATTCCTCCTGGGTGCTCCTGAACTGACTCAGCTGCCATCTCAGTTGTGCCAACTCTCAAGATTTGATTATGTGTTTCATCAGCATTATCTCCTGCAAATGTAAACAAACTTGTTTGAGCGATTGGCTGAACAAGAAGTAGGAGTGATTGGACTTGTAGGCGCTAAAGTTTTATGTTGTTTTATTTTTGAATGCAGGTTTTTTTGTACATAATTCTACATTTGTAAATTCAAGTTTCATGATAAAGAGATTACACTATGGTACTTGTATTCGGTGAATTGAAAACTACCATTTCTTTTGTTTTTCTACAGTGCAAATTCTTGTAATCAAAAATAAATATAAAGTGAGCACTGTAGACTTTGTATTCCGTGTTGTAATTGAAATCAATATATTTGAAAATATAGAAAACATCCAAAAATATTTAAGTACATGGTATTCTATTATTGCTTAGCAGTGCGATTAATCGCAATTAATTTTTTTAATCACTTGACAGCCCTAGGTGACACTTAGGCCAGTCGTGCTGTTAGTTGAGAAGTCTGTAGCTGACTTCATGTGGGATGACCCCCTGGCCATGAAAAAACTGTGTAACCTACTGGCCAGATTCTGCTCTCAGGTATGTGAATCAAGCTCCTGTTGGCTTCGATGACAGTTTCAAGAACATACTTGAGGGCAAAATGTGGGCCCACTAGGCAATCACTAGTTTCCAGTAAAGGTAATAATGGGAACTCGAGAATTTCTCTTTGTCACTGAAGGGAAAATTGCGCATTTCTGCTCTTACTTTGTGAGGATCCTTCACCATTTCAGCACGGCAGGTGTTTGCTTTCTTCACCTTCTGAAATCTGCACTTTTAAACTTTCAGATTGAGATTTTCTAAGGAGCCTATGGGACTTAGGTGCTGATCTCCTATATAAAATATTGCTGATAAATCACTTAGGTCTTAGCTATCCACAGAGGCAGGCGGCCATTCTGTGCTCAACTCAGAGTCGACATACACCATGTACTCTCCACTTCAGACTTAATTTTGGCTCTTTCTTGTTTGTTTCTCCTCTTAAGCTAAACTAACAGTCATCTTGACTGAGAGCGTATGTCTGGCCCTTGTGTTTGGGGAAAATACAGTGCTCTCTTGGTCTGGCTAGATGGTAGTTTTAGAAATGCAGAGAAAGCTGGCGTCTTTGAACAATCAGCATTGTTATAACATGCTTCACAGTTTTAATGGGAATTATCAAAATCAAAGTGGACACAGAGTCCACTTTGAACAGCAGGATTAGCAAATTCATCCGTATCTTAGGAAATTAGTCTTTTTCACACTTGGTGTGAGAAATTGGGAAAAGTTGATAGATAAACTTAGACCAGTCAACGTTAAAGGATGAAAAGACTGTGTATGAGGTGGCTTCTGCTCCCACTGAAGTCAATGATAAAATTAATGTTGAACCATTCATTGGTGGTGGTGGTGGTTGTTAATTATCATTAATAGGACCTGAGTCTCTTCCATCCAATCTATAGTAAATATTACTGTAAGAACTAAAGAGATTTGAGTGTGTGTTCTACGGTGAAAGATATTAACTAGGCATTTCATTGGTTGATAGTGTCAACATGATTAACCGACTCCCAGGATTGAGCCCAAGAAGAACTGAGAATAAAATGTAATGGGATGGATCCTCAGCTGCTGTAAATATGCTCAATTGACTTTACTGGAGATACATCCGTTGAGGCCTCTGCTTCACTCATGTAGGCCCTGAAACTGCCCCCATTAAAATCACTGGCAAAAAATGCCACATATTTCACTGAGAGCAGGATCCGGCCCAGAAACTGCTCTCATGTCAAAGGGGAGTGGAGCTTAAACACTGAACATATAGTCAGAGGAACGGAGGAACAAGTAGAATGAAGGGTCATTTCTAACCTGTCCTGAAGATCAACTCTGCCCTCAATCTAATACTGTTCTGAGAGAAACTTTGCTGGCAGGGCACTGTGCTTGAATAGCTTTCATCACAGGTGTTTTCCATGACACTCTATTGATTTTCTTAAAAGGTTAGACCTGGGAAGGGGACTATATCTGCATCTACACTTCTGATTAGAACTCCTTGCTTTTTTACTGTTCTCATGATTTAATCTTCTCCTTGGAGATATCTCTAAAACAAATGGCAATGTATAACCATAGACCATCTTAGGATTTCTCACTGTTACAAAGAGGGTGAGTCACTTAGCAAGGCAACGCTTGGCTAGTCCAAATTTCAGTCCATGCAAATGTCTTCCTGAATTCATGGTGGGACTCCTTAGTGCTTACAGAGCAGTGTTCACCTTCAAAGTCTTTATAAACACAAAGGGTCAAATTCTCTCCTGGTGCATATCTACTGAAGTCAATGGAATTATGTCAGCAGAGAACCCTGTTCCTGACTTGTTAATCCCCACAGATGGCCCTGTTATTATCTCTAGTTTGCAGGAACTGAGGAAGAGGTTAGGGTCAGATTTTCAAAAATGGCCTTTAATTTTGGGATCCTGATTTGAGATACCTTGGATCTGACTTTGAGAAGTGCTAAGTGGAACACTGACAAACTCTGGTTGTTGGTGGGTGGGATCGAACCAGGGACCTCTGGAGCTACATGCATGAGCTAAAAGCTCCACAGCTCTTAGTTAAGGCTGTAGCAGGCCCATTAATCGCTAAGTGGTCTCCATGCCAGTAGAGGGGACATAACACCACACTCAGGAGGGGTGTGGAATACACTAAGCACCTAAAACCCCAGCTGCAATCACTGAGCAGCAATGGGAGCTGCTCAGTGACCAAACCTGGGCACCCAACAACGGAGGCAGCTAAAATTAGAGGCCGCATCTGCTAGTGTGGCTGCACGTGACCTGCCCAGGAGCTGGTGTTAGCATTGGCATTAAGACTTAGGAGTCTAAATCCCACCAGTCTCCCTCCACCAGAAGTCCCCTCACATAGACATTGCATAATCTCCAAGTGTCTGGCTGGACTGCAGAAGTAAAATCAGATGAAGTCACTAGTGCCAAAAGATGAGTTTTTGTAATCAATACATTTTACAGGGAATGCAATGCCACTACAGTTTATTGTTCCCTGAGGCTGGTAGAATCCATCATGGACTGAAACTCACTTCACTTATCAGTTAGCAATGCTCCATTCTGACATGTGCCTTGTCCTCAAACCAGACTATGCTACACTAAACCAAACTGATTAGCATAATCTCCAAGAAAATAATTTCCCACTGCCAGCACTGACAGATTCCTCTTGGTGCAGCTGATTCCCATTTATACAACATCCAGGTCAAACTGTGGTTTGCTTTTTTCATGGATTTTTCAAACACGTGTTTTTCTCTCCCAGGGTCTCTGTCTGTTTCATGTCATGATTGCTGCACATTTGTGTTGCTCTGCCAGATGCCGTTCACCAAGCATCCAGCTCCCCTGCTCATCAGAAAAATAAAACACTGAATCTCTCTAAATGTTTATTATGCTAGCTGGCAGGAGGAGAAAAAAATACCTTTGGCACTTGGCTCTAACCTTTGCTTGAACAAGTGCTGCTCTGCCACCTTTAGCTTCCAATTAATGTAGCAAGGCGACCTTGTGGACAAGCCATGAATTTCTCCCCTCTGCCCCCTTTACACATCATTGCTACTTTAGTGGATGGACACGTTCTGCCTCTCAGGTGTCTGAGCAAATCCATGAAATGCAGCAAGCAACTTTCATTGAGCCCCTTCCGAGAGCCGCCTTGCAGGCTGAGTTTCCCTAAGCTTTCCTCAGTGCCTTTGCCAGTAACAAATGCTGACACTTTGCAAAAAGACAATTTCTCACCTGCTCATTGTGGTGAGGGGCACGCATGTTTCTAACTGATTTGACAGTGGGTAGCACACTTCAGGTGAGCAGATGGGAATGACAGATGCTTAACTGGATTCTTTATTGTCATAGTGTCTATGGAACAGTTATAGCCTCAGCACAGGTGGACTTTCATAGACAAAAGGGCAGTAGCATATGCTGTGGGGTCCTATGCAATGTTTAGTAAGTGTGTACCAAATAGTGCCTGTGGACCAAATTCTGTGCTGGTGTAAACTGACACAGCTCCTCTGATTTCAATGGAGTTACACCGATTTACACCAGCAGATAATTTGGCCCTGTATTTTTTTTTAAGGTGGACTAGCAGAATGCACTTACATTATAGTGTATTGTTGTGCAGGCAGGTGACAGACATGCAGGATCTTGTCTGTGCTGTAAAGCTGGACAGGCTATTGATTGAGCTAAATACATTTGCAAGACTGAACGGTTTAATTTGCCTACATTGAAGAGCTAATTTTAGTACTAGATCTGGGCTCCTTTTTAACCCCTTCAGTGCTGCCTGCCTCTAGCCTGTTATCATTTTGTGCTGCAGCCGCATTATTTTCGACCTCTCTGGAGGAGGCAGTAGGTATTAGCTCTATATGAAGGCTAAAAAGATATTTACCGTGGGTGGGGAAAAAAGCTGCATGCTCGTGGGTACTAGAGATGGAGCCGCTCAATTTCCTGTATTGTAGAACCAGCTTCTAAATAAGACTAACAAGGCTTTTCACTGCTGCACCATCCCGTATCCCAGGGTCTCCAAGCACTTTAATTAAAGCTCACACTATGCCTATGGTAGGTAAGGGATATGTAAAGGTCACCTTTGCCCTCCTCTGTGTAGGATCATAGCCACTGTTTATAATATCAAACCATTTAGGAAAGGAAGTGAAGAATAAAGCATCCAATTGAAGCTAGAGGAGGACGTTAGTAAACACAGTGTAATTAACCTGAGCTGGAATTTGGCTGAGACTCCGAGGTTAATGAACAGGAAGTTGTTAGGTTTCAAGCAAAATTCTCCATTTTGCTCGCCTCACAATTAGCTGAGGTAGTTGCTCAGCAGGAGACATGGAGTGATAAGGCTGGGAAAACCAAAGACACTTTGCCGTGTGGATGTACCATTTAATCTTCCCTCTGTCCTGATGAGGAAGGTGGTTAAAAATGGAGAAACACCAGAGACATCAATTATTAGAAGAGAGGGGTTCCTGCAGTTCAGAAGAACCTAAAGGGGTGACATCTCACAAGTTTGATGAGAACCATCATGAAGTTGGCTTGTTATTTCAGGAAAAATCTATTGAGAGGGTTTTTGTTTTGTTTTGAAGCCTTTAGCCCTATCATTAAGGCCAGAACAGGTATCAAGTTAGTTTTAGTTTCAATTTCCCAATACCATAGACAGGTTTATTGTCAGGAAATTGAGATAATTCTGATCCAAGTTATAACTCAACATTATGTACATTACATGCTAAAAAGAACTGGCATAATCATGAAATATGAAGTATTGTAAGCAAATGTCATCACAGGACACAACAAAAACTGAATGAGACATTTTAAAATGTCTAATGATTACCCGTCAAACTGAAATTTTAAAATGTCACCATACCGTAGATGTACATGAAGTGGAAAGTAAAATGATTGAGCACTCCTAGGATAAAATAGTTATGTTCTTAGCATTGATTGATATTCGTGAAAGAAGAACTTGATGGATTATGATTTTGTGAGACAATCATTTCATGCCAGGTGCTTGAATAGAGAAGTACAGCATTTTGACATCTCCGTGCAGAATAAAACCATTCGAGAGATCTTTACTCATTGTATCTCTGTTAGGAATCAAGCCATATGACCTAAATTTTGCATCAGAAAACAGATTTAGGATCCTACCTGAATCTTGTGCAGGCACTATTGCTCTGACCTCAATAATCTGTACTAAGTAATCAGAGAGGAGTTTTGTCTCGATTTGGAAGTAGACAACACTGTCGCTACACACTGATGTTGACAAGAAATCAATCAGCATTTAGGATCTCTTTGTGTGCATGTTTTTTCTTTTCATGCTCAGGACACAAGGCTCCAAAAAGAGCAGGAAAGAATATGCAAAAGGTATTTTGTGAAAAAAGATCAAAAGCAACTTTGGAGACCCTTCCAGAAAGACACAGCATGGCCCATATCTTCTTCCAGTAGTAATTCACAGGGCCAGATCCTCAGGAGCTGTAAATAGATGAAGCTCAGTTGAATGGCACTACAGTAATTTACACTAGCTGAGGACCTGAATCTTGTAGGTTTTGCAATGCAGTTTAAATGACTTGGTATCACTGACAATCTCTCCCCCAGGTATTTAGGCACACTAGTCCTGCTGAAAGTCAATGGGATTTGCACTCCTAAAGCCCTTAGGCCCTTTAAAACTCCCCAGTTAGTAGCAGCGAAGTGTAATTTGGAATGTGTTTGGAAAAGCAAATTGCAACATTTGCTGCATAAAATCAGACACGTTCATTAACCATCAGCATTTTCTGTTTAACTTTGTGGAGCTGGGTAACTTACCCTCTTTGAGCTCCACAGGCAAACCCATGAGTAAAGCATGAGCCTTTGACAATGAAAGAGCTCTGAGCAGAAACAAAATGGGCTTTTGAAAGCTTCAAGCCCATGACAGCTGTGAGAGGGCAATAACTCAGTAAGTGTCTTGGGTAAAATCAACTCAAATGACTTGATGCTTTGTTTTATCATTACGAACATAAAGGAGTTTCTTTTAGTTATCAACTGCAAAGTCTCGAGAGGGTTCTTACAAGATTTGATAAGAATAACAAGCCTTGCATAGAAATGGCTGCAGATGTCGGTGGTAGTAATAGCAATGGAAAGGGGGTGCTTTACCAGCAAGCAATGGCTCAGTGGCTCATGCATGAGACTTGGCATCAGGACTCCTATGTTCTTTGCCCAGCTTTGTCACTAACTCCCAGTAGGACAAGTCACTCTGCCCTTCAATTTACTCATCCATGAAATAGGGATATTAATGCTTATTACTTGTATATTCCATAAAGTGCCTGGGGATCTCCAGGCATGGGGCTTGATTCACTATTGCCCTCACCTTTTGTAGTCACTCACTCGGGTGTAAAATCATAGAAATGTAGGACTGGAAGGAAACTCAATAGGTCAGCTAGTCCAGTCCCCTGCACTGAGGCAGGACTATGTAATAAGTCGACCAATACTGACAGGTGTTTGTCTAACCTGTTCTTAAAAACCTCCAATGATGGAGATTCCACAACCTCCCTAGGCAATTTATTCCAGTGCTTAACCACCCTGACAGTTAGAAAGTGTTTCCGAATGTCCAACCTAAACCATCCTTGCTGCAATTTAAGCCCACTGCTTCTAGTCCTGTCCTCAGAGGTGCTACCATTTTGATTCAGAAGAGTTTCGCACTCACTTTGCACAGCGGCAAGTGGCTAATCTAGTACAGGGCAACAGTAAATCAGCCCCATAATCCCTAAGCCTCTAAGGCAGTGAGCATGCTCAATACGTACTGAGTTCAGGACTGCAGGGTCTGGGCCTTAATTAAATACTGTACCACTGTCATATGAATTTAAAAACCTTTGGCTGCATTTCAGTAGTAGCCTCTTAGTTGATATGATTTTGCACACACTCATCTCCATGTGCAAACACCCACCTTGAAGGCAGCATTTTCACCCACAAACCAGGTAGTTAGACATATTACCTAATTCATTTACTTTATTTTGAAGTATAAATGTTCCCTTTTGCTACACTCTAGACATACCTACAATTTGTGGTCTATTGAAACTGTGTTCAAAATTGTAAATTATCACTCTAAATTTCACAGGGTTTTCCTGGTCCTGCTTGCAGGCTAGAGGGCTCTGTAGGGACGCATGAGAGCTGAACCTAGCAGCTGTCAGTTAGCCATCAGTCTCTAAATTAAGGTGGGGGTGAGTTGTGCCTCTCTGTTTTAGGGAGCGGCCTGCTTTGTCTCACTCTGATTTGGGGGTCTTGTGTGTTATCGTTCTGAATCCTAAGAATAAAAGTAGTATTACACTGCAGCCTTCCAGCAAGAGTATTTGATATTTTTAGGGTACGTCCACACTACCCGCCGGATTGGTGGATAGCAATCGATCTATCAGGGATCAATTTATCACGTCTCATCTAGACACAATAAATCGATCCCCAAACGTGCTCCCGTCGACTCTGGAACTCCACCAGGGCGAGAGGCAGGAGCGGAGTCAATGGGGGAGCCATGGCTGTCATTCCCGTGCCGTGAGGATGGGAGGTAAGTCAAAATAAGATATGTTGACTTCAGCTACGCTATTGCCGTAGCTGAAGTTATGTATCTTACATCGACCCCCGCAGTGTAGACCAGCCATAAGTTCTCTGTGTGTCTAAGCTGTGACTATACACAATTCACAACACACACAGCCAGCTTCTGTCTGGCCCTTAAGTGAGTGCATGGTGCAGAGGAGTGGACAAGAATCTGTTTATTCTCCATAGAATTTACCATGTAACGATCCCTATCTCCAGGTCCATTTATAACGAAGGATTGATAATTACTATAGCCCTGATCCTACAATCGACTCCATGCATAGCCCACACAGAGTCCCATTTGTTATGTGTATATGCTGTAAACATATGTTAGATAAAAACATAAATATTCTTGCTGGATGATTGCTACATAAAGCTACTTTATTTCTTAATATTAAGGATGATAAACAAGAACCTGAAAGCTGGCTCACCCCGAAGGCACCCAACTCACCCCACCGTACTTTTAAATTGGCTCTTTCCAGGCTCACTGTCTATTGACTCACTCGGATGACCCAGATCACCTGCCTTCCCCCCTAGCCACTAGCCTACAACCAGGAAACCCCTCACACTTAAATAGATAGCTGGTCATTTTTAACCAGTTTCCAATATACCACACCATTGCCTTCAAGGAGGGGTCAGCACGGGCACAGGAGTCTGCCTGTGCAGAGTCAACTGCAGAATGCAAGAACTGGTACAACAAAATGGGACAGATTCTCATTTACACTACGGCCCCTTTCCACCAAACTGGCAGTGGGACCTGAAGTGGGTGTAAATGTACTGCGCCCTCACTCCACTGTCCATTTATTCTGCCAGAGTGGGGTAAAGGCACCTTAGTGTAAATGGGAATTTGGCCCAATCTGTATTCTGCAAAATACAATTTTGCCAGATTTTAAAAAAATCTTTTTTAATACAAGACAGTGAATTCTCTTATGACTTTTCTGGCCTTTCCCAAGTCCCCATATTTACTTTCTTAACAAGTACCTCAGTTAAGCCTTTCTACGCCAGAAGAATATTTGGCCGAATGATAGGCCTGGATAACATAATGTTCACAGAATGAATTCCCATATCCCTTAGGTATTCTTGTATTTGTTAACTACATGTAAGAGGAGGCTGATAAAAGCTTTAAAACACTGTCAACAATAACCTTTTTAGAATGGCATGTAACAAACAACGTATTTTGTAAGTTACTTATCGTTTTCCTGTGGCTTTCCAATGTATTTTAATAATATTGCGTTTCTTTGTGTTCAGTGGAGTCAGATCCTGCAGGTAAGGTTCCTCCGTTAATTGCTTCTTTGTGAATTCAATAGTTTGATCAGAAACTTCACCCGTTTAATGCATGGTTGGCTGTAAATATACCGCAAAGGGCCTGGCTGTGCCCTTCTCAGGCATAGCTGGGAGTAGTGGTGAATAAGCCACATAACTTTAGCAGGCGCTGTGATTAAAGGAGAGGGAAACAGGAGGGAGATAAATGGAGATGATGAGAATGGTAGGACCCTCCAGTCAAGGAAAGATTAAAGAAATTGGTGCCCCCTGGGGCAGTTCTACTTCCTCTAAAAAATATGTAATGGGGCCAAGGCCTTGAGAATAGCCCTCCTCAGGGTGTTTGTTTGCTTCTGCTTCCAGTTTCAGCTGGCAGCACAAAGGGCAGAGTCCTGTGGAAATGAAATCTGAAGGTTTAAAAACTGCCTGAGCCATTTGGATGCCCAATGGAAACAGGGCATTAAATCCCAGAGGCGACTTTGAAAAATCGCAGCTGAACCGTATTTATTTTAAAGTTCACTGAACTTTATCCAACTTCGGCGAAGGTGAGCTGCAGGCACTGGGTTACTTAAGCCAACCCACTTTGTTCACCTCCAATCCTGACAGCACCTGGGTTTGAAGCACCAGCTGTTGCAGAAATGTCAAGGCAGTTGTTCTGAGCGCTCCTGGCCTGGAGAGCAGTCAAAACATTTCCCAAACACCTTGATGATGCTAACTAATTTTTCTATAGCATGCATGAAGTACCCACTGTGCTGAGCTATACAGTGCCACAGAACTTAAATACAAGAGTCTGTGCTTTTAAAATGAAAGAAAAAGCCCATTCAAATGTGGAATGAGTTCTTCAAAGTCATGCCAGTCTGTCTATTATTCAAGACAAATTACTTTGACAGCACTATCTACTCTTGACATCTGAGTTGTCTCTATAGCCTATTATATTTTAGTACATGCATAAAATATTGTTCAGACAGTATGGTTAGTCTAAAGGAGTAAATCTAACTGCTTTGAAATGGTCTATTAGGGGATGAACTCTCAGTTTAGCTGCCGGCAGAGAATTAATCCAGTGCTTTTCTTAGTTCTTAAACTGCAGTCTTTTCCTCTCTTCCCCTGCCCCTCCCAACTAAATCCTCTTCTTTATTCTGGCATATGTAAAATTTCAGTCATCTTCATAAGGAGAGGGGCAAATTAAACAGCAATTGGAGAGGAAAATGCAATTAAGAAATTAGGACACATGAGTTAAAGGACAAGCATCTTGAGTACTTCATTCCTTTGAGAAAAATATACAGGGGATACAAATTTTGGAGTCAATCCTGCAAACAATTACACAAATGCTTAGGTTTATTCACTCACTCCATCAAATGGAGCCTCTATCCATTGCTCAGGGTGCTACTTAATATATTTATAAAATACAATTATCCAGACAGACTCCTCTGGGAAGCCCCCTTTGCCTGGTCATGAACATCCATCAGGACCCAGCCTCTGAAAACAGATGGAAGAGCTTTACAGTCGCCCACCGGAGTTTCCCCAGTTTCTCTGAATGCTGGTGAGAAAATGGGCCTTGCAGTCTCATTGGGGGAAAGAATCATCTAGTAGATCGAGCACTAGACAGGGCTTCAGGAGACCCAGGTTCAATTCCCAGCTCAGCCCCAGAATTCGTGTGTGACAATGGGCAAGTCTCCATCTATAGGGCAGGGATAATAATTGCCTACATCACAGGAGTGTGGGGAGGAGGAAATCCATTAATGCTGGTGAGATGCTCAGAGAGCAGGGACTTATAAGTATGGCTCTAAATGGGAATTATTTCCAACCAGGGGGAGAAATGAGTTCCAAAGCTGAGGCAATGCCCTGCCATCTACCTTCTCTCCTTTATATGAGGGGGCTTGTGGTGTTCCCAACGCATCAGGATAGGCTGTTAAAAATCAGGGCACAAACCCCAAACTTGTTATAAATTCTAAACTTAGGTTTCACCAACCAACATTGCCATGTGCAAACTCCACAGGCACTTTAACAGCCTTAAAACGGAGCCACAGACAGTCCCCTTGGGTACTCCCGTCTGTCCTGCCACACAAGTGGGTGTATCTCTGCGATAGATGGCCCCTTACATCAAGAATCACAGCAATATTCAGGTTACTCCTAATCCCCAAGGACCAGACATACCCCAGCTTGATTGCATTTTAGGTCTCACACCAAAGACAGTGCTTGCAGCCAATCCAGTTGTAAATAGTACAAAGATTTATTAAAGAGAAACAGGAAATTAGAGTTATTTGCAAGGTTAAATCAAGCAAACATGGACACGTGAATGACTTAGTCTTGGGGTTCAACAGGTAACATAGGCATCTATTCTTAGCGAGCCCTATTTGTCCCTAGGGCTAACCCAGGCTAAGCAGCTGGGGGTCTCTTGCTTATGCCTAGAAACACCCTGTCTCCCAGAGTCCAAGCTGCATAGATATCCTTAGTTCTTTTGGTTTGGGGTTGTTATCTCCCCTCCTGCCATGGGCTCTGAGCTGCAAACTAGCTGATGGGAGGGAAACACTTGCAGGACTCAGCTTCACGGGATGGAGAGCAAAACAACAAGAAGAGTCTTTAGTCCTGTTGTTGACGATTTCTCAGCCCAGATGTAGAGACTCTCCAGTTGTGAGATCTACTCCTAGTCTGTCTGGTATCGACGGGTCTCCTCTTTTGGGAAGGGCATCACAATTTCCGTAGAAGAGCAGCTCTTCACTCTAATTAATGTCCCTCTCTTGTATGGTGATTCATACCGTCACAGCAGCTCACAATACAACTGGTCAAATATTGCTTTGCAATATGGAACACAAAGATCACAAGTAAGATTAATGCAGGCAACAACTGACAAGCATTCGACAGAGTCCAAATACTAAGTGCTTTCTTATAATGCCAATGCCTGTTCTATCAATATTAACCCACAAATGAGACAGACAGATTCCAGGTAGGTATCTGTCCGTGTCCAGCTGGGACATGGGGACCTTGGCATGAGCTGGCACCTGGCTGGCCAGCACACAGAGCTAGTCAGGTATGTAAAATTAAGCATGTGCAGAAGTGTTTACCAGATTAGAATCTTGAACAGTAATGTGAAAACTGTCTAGAAAATGAACTTACCATAGCAGATGTTTTACAAGGAGATATTGAGCATTCCGGTATCACGTCAATACCGCCTGTCTCTGTGCAAAACCACCTCCTGCTCTGTTCTGGGGAGAGGTCCCAGAGTCAATGTTCAGTTAAACACCCCAAAATCTGAGTGGTTTTGAACCGACTCAAACTTCCTCAGCACACAGAGCTGGAAGGTTTACTAGAAAGGGCTTTCACATTTTTCCATTTCTGGATAAAACCTCACAGCACAGAAACGTGTCCAAGAAAAATGGCAATTCAATTTTTTCATGCTTTACAAAGCAATAAGTAGTTCCGGTTGTGGTGGTTATATACGAATTGGTTGGTTCACTCCTCCATAGCAGAGAGATTATAGTGACTAAGGACCCCACCCTGCCAGGTGCTGAGAACCTTCAACTCCCATTGAACTCTGTGGCTAATCCGGGCATACAGCATAATACAGGTGCAGGCCCATAATCCCCTCTTGCTGGTGCAGGTGAAGGAAAGGGCATCAAACCTGTTGTAGTGGAGCACGAGAAAGGAAGGACGGCCTAGTGGTTCATGCACTTGGACTCAGGTGATCTGGCTTCAGTGCCTGGCCCTGCTTCAGCCTTCCTGTGTGACCTTGGGCAAGTCACTTATCTCGCTATGCCTCTGTTCCCCATTTGTAGGAAGATGGCCATAACATGTCCTATGTCTGTCTTGTCTGTTAAGACTGTATGGTCTTCAGGGCAGAGACTTTCTCCTATTATGTATGTGTATGATACCTAGCACAATGGGCCTCTGCTCACAGTGGGAACTTTTCAACACCACTGAAATACAAATACACAATTGATCTCTGCAGTCAGCTGTGGAAAATCTTTCCAAAATCTCTTCTGCTTGTGCGTA
The DNA here is from genome assembly GCF_020497125.1 of Mauremys mutica. NCBI lineage: Eukaryota > Metazoa > Chordata > Testudines > Geoemydidae > Mauremys > Mauremys mutica. The sequence continues at coordinate 13,654,120 of NC_059081.1, read as the reverse complement.
GGGATATTAAAAGCCGGTGTTCATTTCACAGAGGCGTTGATTTGGGTTATATTTTAATCTTTAGCTGTGGAACTCAAGCTAGCTCATGCTTTGAGACAATCCTCTTTTTTTCATAACCATGAAGTACCTTGGCGGCCCCATGCAATTAATTTGGCTTCTCCCCAGGTGTGGCTCATCTCTTGAGCTCCTGCATTTTCATTGCTTTGCTCACACGTTTATCATTTGTCTAGCCAGGACAGTCGTTTCCTTTTAATTGTGGCCCCCTGGCAGATGGCCCATCATCCCAATTAATTGACTGTCCCAATTAAGAGGCTACTTTAAAAAAAAAAAGTCTGAAAAGATTTAATATAAATTATCATACTGAGTAAAAGTACAAGAATAAAGGTGAGATCCACTGCATTTCATCTTTATTTCTTTTCTAACCTTTATTTTTGAGGCTTTGTCTACTGCACATGATATATATATTGGCAGCTTCTGTATTAGGAGATCAAAAATTCGAGCTTCATCCCTATTGACTTAAATTATAAACTCTCGGAGGCAGGAAAAATCTTTTTTGTTCTGTGAGGAGTATACAGCACCTAACACAATGGAGGCTTGGCCTCGACTAAGAGCTCCTAGGTGCTACAGTAATATGAATAATTGATGCTGGCAATATTGGCCAGCATCTGATTAAACACCACTCAATGGCTGGCCACAGGCCACATCTGTCACAAGGCAGCAGACTTTCTGCCAATGTTATCGTGATTAAGCAGCAGTCTTTGCTTGTTCATTATGGAGATGTCCTGTCTATATAGATTTCCCCACTAAACACAACTGTTTATGTGGAAGCAGCAAAGAATCCTGTGGCACCTTATAGACTAACAGACGTTTTGCAGCATGAGCTTTCGTGGGTGAATACCCACTTCTTCGGATGCAAGTCTTGCATCCGAAGAAGTGGGTATTCACCCACGAAAGCTCATGCTGCAAAACGTCTGTTAGTCTATAAGGTGCCACAGGATTCTTTGCTGCTTCTACAGAACCAGACTAACACGGCTACCCCTCTGATACTTGTTTATGTGGAGTATTTCAAATGGGAGTCAGCACGTTTAGATGTCGCACTAAGGCTGGGGCAGGATTCTGAAAGAGGGAAAAGGGAGGTAACAGGCGTTTACATGGCACTGGGGTGCTCATGACCGTTGGGGTTAACAGTGCGGAGCGTATGGAAGGAGACTGGGATGTCACTATGACCCTGATCTGACCATTGAGGTCAGTAGAAAGACTCCAAGTAGTTTCAATAGCCTTTGGCTCAGACCTGTACGATAGGCATGCAGAGATGCTGCAAGCAAGATAGCTGAGTTAGTCAGTCAAATTAGGGGGACCAAAAACACCCAAAGTGAGAAAGTGTAGGCAGGGTGAGTGTCTCAGGCCCAGATTCTCAAAGGGATTTAGGCACCCAACTCCCATTGAAACCTAAGTATCTTTGAGGAGCTGGTCATTAGTGCTGCCAACTCCTATGATTATTTTTTCTGCAAGTCTCACACTACTTGATGTTTTAATAAAGCCCCAGCACCTGGAGTCAAGTGAATGTATGAGAATCTCAGCTTTCATTTTTTTTAAAAAGTGACTGGCCCTCTGCAGTGCAAAGATAGCTTGAAAATGTGACTCTTCAAGGCTCTCCTAACCAAGAAAGCAAACAAACAGAACCCAACACTTCTCCTTTTTTAAAATTTCATGATTTTTTAAGTCACTCTGATAACTTTTTTCAGCCACTTGACTGATGATTTTTGAATCTGTGATGTTGGCAGTCTTGATTTTCCTGTGCACAATGAATCAATAATCATATACAACGGAGCTCCCAGCAAGAGCCATCTCAAATGAAAAAAGCTAAAACATTGCTAGTGACAGAGATTGCAGAACCAAAGGGGTTTGGGTAGGGTTGGATTCTCCACTTCAGTTGCTTTCTGCCAACCTGCCCTCTTCATGTAGTTTGTTGTTTAGAGACACTGTCCACTCCAAGCAGCAGACCAGTGGGGTTTCCACTAATTAGTGAGCAAGTGTTGCCAGTAGCATGAAGGAGGGAAGGGCATTCTGGTGTGTCTTAGACAGAGAGAATTTAATTCTGTCTTTTAAATAGCCTGGAGATGGCCTTGGATCTGTTATCTAGCATCAAGTCCTTTGTAAATCAACTGAGACCGGATCTGGAACAAATTGCCTCTTAAAGAAAACAACCTCAGAATCAACCAGACTTAGCCTTCTAGTGAGCACTCTTAGGCATGCAGGGACTGAAGTCCATGACTGCCTCTGACAAGGACACTTTCTGCAAATGTGTGCAGAGCAAGCTTTTCTTAACCAGAAAGGAAAAAATGGCTCAGCACTGAGTGTTCGCAAGAAGTGGAGTGCTAATCAAGCGCTGAGTCAGCAATCTCATTCTTTTCCCTGGCTGTTTTTGCCCCATGCAGTTTGAAATGGGATAATGGAAAATACAGATGTCAAGACCTCTGATAGGACATCTAGTGTGGAAACAGTCTTCACTGGCCCCACTAGGAATGAGGGAGGGAATGATAACTCACACTGCTGACTTCCTTCCTTCCTTTATTAGTAGAACATAAGGGCTCCCGCCAGGAATCAGGCCATATTGTGCTAGGTGTCATGCTCACTCACGGAGTCAGGTATTCAGAAGAGCTCAGGACCAGTTTTTCAAGGGATCAATACCCAGAACTGGGGCCAGACTTTCAAATGTGATCAGCTCACATTTAGGCCCCTAAATAAGGACCCTGGGGACTGATTTTCAAAAGCATGCAGGATCCAGCAGATCTTACTATGACAGTCAAAGCACCCAACGGGCTGATTTCTTCCGGCCTCAACTGTGTGTGCTGAGCATCTTTGAAAATCTAGCCCATGCTGACAATGGAGATTGCTTACTGGAACCACTTCCCACCATCACCCCAGCCCCTGTTACCACATAGTGGTGTGTTGGACTCCCTCCTTGCTTCTGGTAGAATTGAGTCTCTTCATTAAAATCTTTTCTTGCCATGATGGTCTTTCTTTAGGTCTACACCTAATAGTGTGCTTTTTTTTATTCATCCCACTTGATTAGTCCTGAAGATAAGTGATATCAGATTAAAGGAGCTTCCTAGACCAATCAATCAGCTGTGGAGCTGGAGTCTTTGCACTGCTCAGTGATGCCCCCAGGTTCTCATACCCATAGTGGTGATTACTACCGGCTCTCCTGGGATTGCATTTAGAGCATAGCTCAGCCATTTGTTTTCTTTTTTAAAGAAAGGCAAAAAGTCTCCTAATTAAATTTCTAGCTATCAGGCTCCAGTAGCAGCATTATTCCTTGTTTTCACCAATAAGGAATAAAAAAACAATTACTCATGTCAATTAAGACTGGCAGACTCTAGTTAGAACCAAATACAGTGGAACCTCAGAGTTATGAACATCTCGGGAATGGAGGTTGTTCATAACTCTGAACTGTTCCTAACTCTGAACAAAATGTTATGGTTGTTCATTCAAAAGTTTACAACTGAACATTGACTTAATACAGCTTTGAAACTCTACCATGCAGAAGAAAAATGCTGCTTTTAACCATCTTAATTTAAATGAAACAAGCACAGAAACTGTTTCCTTCCCTTGTCAAATCTTTTTTTAAACTTTTGTCTTTGCTGCTGCTGCCTGATTACATACTTCTGGTTCCAAATGAGGCATGTGGTTGACTGATCTGTTCATAACTCTGAAGTTCTACTGTAGTAGAATTAGGACTCCTAGTAATGTTTCTGACACAGACTTGCTGGGTAACTGGGCAAATTAACCTCTCTAGGCATCTTTTAAATCAGCAAAATAATGCTTGCCTTGTGAGAGCATCCAGTGAGGATTAGACTGGTCCTGATTTTAAGTAGGGGCACAAGGCAGGGAGAGGACTTGAACCAGTGATAAATCCTGGCTTTGAGGTACCTGTGGAAATCTGCTGGTTAAGTACGTTGTGTCTCCGTCAGGTGGAGAAAGAGAAAAAGAGTCTACTGCTACTGCTAGCTGAAGGAGTTTCTCCTTTGGCTGACATGGTAGAGTACTGCGCTTCTGGGGCTTGATTCTGCTTTCAGTGAAGTCAATAACAGAACTGTCATTGTCCTCAACAGTACAAGATCCGACCCTTGGTGTGCAGGAGCGCCGGCAGCCTTTTTGGTGCCCTAGGTGGTGGAAAGTCCCGCCCCCAAAATGGTGTCCCCAACAGAGGCGGCGGAAGGTCCCGCCCCTGAAATACCGCCACTGACCGCGGCGGCCAGATGTTCAGCCACCGCAGTTGCCGCCCCCCAAATGTCAGCACCCTAGGCAACCGCCTAGGTCGCCTAATGGGTTGTGCCGGCCCTGTTGGTGTGGAGTTCCCCAGCAGCTAGTGTGTGTGTGTGTGTGTGTATAAATATAAAATATAGTGTATATACAATATAGGAGCTTAGGCTTTATGATGATGGCTGTGGTATAAATGCCTAGATAAAGATATATTGACTGTTTGACAAGGCACCAAGCCAAGAACTTCTACCATAAATGTTGGTAGTTAAACGGTGTAGGTTATGCTTTGTGTTGTGCCATTCAGTTAAACCTATTCTCTCCTAACACTAAATGAAATGGTGAAGATATATGTGACACTCAAGCAACTCAGAGTAAATTTTTGCCAGACTAGGGCTGAGCTTTTCAAGTGTCCCAAGGGAAAATCACAGGCTAAATGTCTGAGGAGCGTGTGTGAAATCCTGGTCCCATTGAAGTCAGTTGTGGTTTTGCCATTGTCGTCAGGCCAGCCAGGATTTCACCTACTATGTGTTTGCTGCTTGACTAAAATTCCAGAAGGGAAAGTTAAATTAAAACCCCCGTCGCACAAACAGAACCAAGCAATACTTTACAGCAAGTGGTTATGCCATGTTTTATTATATTTAAGTAGCTATGGCTCAATGCCTGTATTAACATCATATGGATTTGTTGGATTTGAAATTTTTGTGCATGAAGGCAACAGAGAAAGGCAACAACAATTGCAGATGACAAGCCGAATAAATGAGTTCTTCACGTTAGGGAGGAAAGATAGTCTTGGGGCTAAGGCTACTGCCCTGGTACCTGTAAGACTTTCCTTCAATTCCTGGTTCTTGTGTGACCTTGGGCAAGTCCAGGCCTGATCCAATGTCCATTGGAGTCTTTCTGCTGGGCTCTCCATCCTTCTGTTCCTCAGCTCTACAATGGGGATAATAATAATTCCTTCCTCCTACCCTTTGCCTGTGTTTATTGAAACCATAAGCTCTTCTGGTAAGGGGTTGTCTCTTACTATGTGTTTGTACAGTGCCATAATAATTCCCTTTGCCTGAGCTGCTTAAGGTGACTGTAATCGGTCGGTCGGGGCTCGACCCTCCAGCGGGCAGGAGGGGAGCCACTCCGACTCACTTCTGTTCGCCTGCTAGCTATTAGGAGTCACGGGGAACAACGTTAGATCGCCGGGCCCTCTGGTGCAGGGGCCGGCCAACAGCAGTTCAAATAGGCCCAGGCCCTCTGGTGCAGGGCAGGGCAACAGCAGTTCAATAAGCCCTGGCCCTTTGGAGCAGGGTAGGGCAACAATAGTTCAGGTAGGCCCTGGCCCTCTGGAGCAGGACAGGGCAACAGCAGTTCAATAAGCCCTGGCCCTCTGGAGCAGGGCGGGCAATAGCAGTTCAATAAGCCCTGGCCCTCTGGAGCAGGGCAGAGCGACAGCAGTTCAATAAGCCCTGGCCCTTTGGAGCAGGGCGGGCAATAGCAGTTCAATAGGCCCTGTCCCTCTGGAGCAGGGCAGAGCGACAGCAGTTCAATAAGCCCTGGCCCTTTGGAGCAGGGCGGGCAATAGCAGTTCAATAGGCCCTGTCCCTCTGGAGCAGGGCAGAGCGACAGCAGTTCAATAAGCCCTGGCCCTTTGGAGCAGGGCGGGGCAATAGCAAGAGGCAGAGCTCAGGCCCTCAGGCAGGGCTGAGCAGCAGTTCAGTCTGTAAGCCCAAGCCCTAGCTCAGGGCGGGCAGTAACAAGAAGCAGAGCTCAGACCCCCAGGCAGGGCTGAGCAGCAGTTCAAGTCCATAAAGCCCAAGCCCTCAGTCAGGGCGGGGCAGCAAAACCGCAGCTCTAGCTTAGACCCCCAGGCAGGGCTGAGCAGCAGTTCAAGTCTACAAAGCCCAAGCCCTCAGTCAGGGCGGGGCAGCAAAACAGCAGCTCTAGCTCAAACCCTCAGGCAGGGCTGAGCAGCAACAGCCAAGTGCAAGCTGCTATGCCAGAGCGCTGGGTTGAGGGGGAGACTGCCACCCGTGAGTGGGGTGGCAGGGGGGACACAGGCCCACCCACTCCACTGTGTCCCAGCCCGGGGCCCTAGCAGCGGCGTGGACCCGCTGCGGTCAGTGGGGATCCTGGCCGCAACACACTGACATGGGCACATCAGTGCCCTCAGCCGGACAAGGGTCGGCTACCCCCGGGCTACAGTCCATCTCCCCCTCAAGGCCTACCTCGTCCGTCGCACCCGGTTCAGGCCAGTCGGTCTGCATCGGCTCTGGTGGAGGGCTTGGCGGCAGGTCCGGTAGCTCTTCTGGGAAGTTGGGCCAGGACGGCTCGGGCGGCTCCTCTGGGTAACAGCAGGGCCTAGGGGGCTCCTCCTCATAGCGGGCGCTCGGCAATCCTGGGGGCTCCTCCCAGTACGGGCTCCGGGTAGGCTCCGCGGGCTCCTCTGGGTAGTGGGCGAGGGGAAGTTCCGGCCAGGCAGGGCAATTACCTTGGGCCGAGGAGGGCTCCCAGCTGGTAGCTCCCGCAGGCACGTCTGCTCCCGGCGACGGCTGGCTGTTGACTGAGCTTGGGCATGCGCCTTTTCTACTTCCTGCCCCGCCCCTTGACTTCCGGGGGGCGGGGACTGGGGGCGGAAGTTCCGCCCACTGAGGTGTTGGCAGGGCAGCTCCCTCTGCCGGGCAGGAGGGGAGCCACACCGACTCACTACACACCCCCCCCCTTAAGTCTGGCTCCCGTTCATCGGGGCCAGGCTCCTCCATCTCTCCAATACGCGACAGGAAGTCCGCGTTGGCATGGTCCTTGCCAGCCCTGTGTAGAACAGTGAATGCGTACGGCTGCAAGGCCAAGTACCACCGCATGATGCGGGCGTTATTGTCCTTCATGCGGAGTAGCCATCGAAGGGGGGCGTGATCTGTCACCAGTGTGAAGGGGGCCCCCAGCAGATAGAAACGGAGGGCCTCGCAGGCCCATTTAACGGCCAGCGCCTCCTTTTCCACCACGGAGTAGTTCCTTTCGCGTGGGAACAATTTCCTACTAAGGTAGAGTACGGGGTGATCTTGACCCTCCACATCTTGAGACAGAACTGCGCCCAACCCCACCTGGGAGGCGTCTGTCTGTAGAATGAAGCCTCGGTTGAAGTCCGGGCTGTATAGAACGGGTTCTTGGCAGAGGCAGTGCTTCAGCCGTCGGAACGCTGCCTCGCAGTTCGCGTCCCAGCGCACCTGTCTGGGGCTATCCTTGGTCAAGAGCCCCGTTAAGGGCGCGGCTATGGAAGCAAACTGGGGAATGAAGCGTCGATAATATCCGACGATGCCCAGAAACTGACGAACGTGGCGCTTCGTCGTTGGTGTTGGGCAGTCCAGTAGGGCCTGTACCTTCCCCACGAGAGGCCGCACTTGGCCCCCTCCGACCGTGTAGCCCAGATAATTCGTCTCCTGCCAAGCGATGCGACACTTCTTGGGGTTAGCGGTCAACCCCGCTTGCCTGAGTGACCTTAGGACTGCCGCGACCCGGGGCAAGTGCTCCTCCCACCGACGACTATAGACGACCACGTCGTCCAGGTAGGCGGCGGCGTATTCGTGATGGGTCTGTAACAGGCGGTCCATCAGCCTCTGGAAGGTCGCCGGTGCCCCATGAAGACCGAAGGGCATCCGGGTAAATTGATAGAGCCCCGAGGGGGTGGCAAAGGCGGTCTTTTCCTTCGAGGCCTGGTCGAGGGGGATCTGCCAATACCCCTTACTGAGGTCGAGGGTTGTAATGTATCGAGCTTCGCCGAGCCGATTTAGTAACTCGTCTACCCGGGGCATCGGGTACGCGTCGAAGCGTGAGATGGCGTTAACTCTCCGAAAGTCAATACAAAACCGTCTGGAGCCATCTGGCTTGGGTACGAGCACCACGGGGCTGCGCCACTCGCTCTGGGATGGTTCCACGACCCCCAAAGCTAGCATCGCCTGGACCTCTTCTTCGACGTCGTTTCGCATTCGATAGGGTAGGGGCCGGTTCGTTTCACGGATCACCTTCCCGGGCTCCGTCTGGATCGAATGGCACACCAGATTGGTCTGCCCTGGGACAGCGGTGAAGGTCTTCTGAAATGCTCTCAGGAGACAATTAGCCTGCTTCCGCTGCTCGTCCGTCAATGATTCGCCCAGCCCTGGTGTGAGGTGTCCCTCGGGCCGGGGTACGCTAGGCCCTAGCTCCGGTTCGGGGGGACACGGGTTAATTAGGAGGCCCTCCTGTTCCCGCCAGGGCTTTAACAGGTTGACATGATATCGTTGGGTCGCCTTGCGCTTGCCCGGCTGACGAACCTCATAGGTTACGGGTCCGGTCTTCTTAACCACCTCATACGGCCCCTGCCAGCGGGCCAGTAGTTTAGACTCACTGGACGGCAGGAGTAGCAAGACGCGGTCCCCCGGCGAAAATTCGCGGACCTGGGCTCCTTGGTTGTAGGTCCGCTCCTGTCGGCGCTGGGCCGCCCTCAGATTTTCTCTGGCTAGGGTTCCTGCCTGGGTAAGGTATCCCTGTAACTGGATGACATAGTCTAAAAGACCTTGGGTCGGGGAGGTCGTCTGTTCCCAGGCTTCCCGCAGCAGGTCTAGGAGTCCCCGGGGGCGGCGACCGTAGAGAAGCTCAAAGGGTGAGAACTGTGTCGATGCCTGGGGAACCTCCCGGATCGCTAACAGCAGGGCAGGCAGGAACTGATCCCAATGCCGGAGCTCCTCGGGAGGGAACTTGCGCAACATGCTTTTAAGGGTTCTATTGAAGCGCTCCACTAGTCCGTCCGTTTGAGGGTGATAGACGGTCGTGCGGAGTTGCTTGACCCCTAAGATGCCACACACCTGTTGGAGCAGCCGAGAGGTGAAGCTGGTCCCTTGGTCCGTCAGTATCTCCCGGGGAAGTCCCACCCGGGCGAAAATCTTCATCAATTCCCCGGCTATGGTCCGGGCCGTAATACTCCTCAAGGGGATGGCTTCTGGAAACCGGGTGGCGTAGTCCACAAGGACGAGAACATGCTGAAACCCGGTCGTTGTTTTGGGGAGCGGACCCACGAGATCCATGGCGACCCTCTCAAAGGGTATCTCCATGAGGGGCATGGGAACCAAGGGTGCCCGGGGTACTCCTGGAGGTGCCGCTAGTTGGCATTCTGGGCAGGACCGGCAGTACTGCTTTATATCCTGGTGGATCCCCGGCCAGAAAAACCGCCCCAGAACCCGGGCTAGGGTCTTCTCTTGCCCCAGGTGTCCGGCGGCCGGGACGTCGTGAGCCAGCTTCAGCACGGCCCGTCGATGGCACTGGGGAACCAGTAGCTGAGTCCGGGGCTCCCGGGTCCGCGGGTCCCGGTCCATCCGGTACAGGCGGTCCCGACGCAACTCAAAGTGGGGCCACTGAGTAGCTCGCTGGGGTTCAATCACGGACCCGTCTATGGCCGCAAGTTGCTCGTAATAGGCGCGGAGGGTAGGGTCCGTCCTCTGGTCCTGGCAGAAGTCACTGTCAAACCGGGGCCCCTCCGGGGGTTCCCGGTGTGGTTCCTCCTCTCGGGTGGGTCCCGGCCCTTCCCCTATGGTGTCCGCCGGGTCTTCAGACAAGTGTTCCGGGGTGTCTGCTTCGAAGACCGGCTTGACCCGCAAGAGTTCCTCGAAGGCGGGCCAGTCCCGCCCCAGGATGACAGGGTAGGCCAGGCCCTGCGCCAGGCCGACTACCAGATCCCGAGTGACCCCTTCAACCGTCAACGAGACTCTGGCACTAGGATAGGGCTTGACATCCCCATGTATGCATTGTAGCTGGATTGTTCCTAAGCGGGAGTCGGCCGGGGGTCCCAAGTCCTGGCGCACTAGGGTCTGGCCACAGCCGGAGTCAATTAGGGCCCGAGCGGACTGGTGGCCGACAACCACCGGGACGGTTAGCTTGGGGTTCTGGGGCAGTCGTGCTCGGTTGTGTCCTGCCCAGACCTGGCCGAAGCTACAGTCCATCCCTGGACAATCCCGCTGCAGGTGCCCCCGCTTCCCACAGCCAAAACAGGGGCCGAGCTCAGGTCGCCGGGTCCGAGGGGCCATTTGGGTCGGCCCGCGAGGCGGGCTCCGACGGGGCCCCGGGGTTCCGGGGCGGATGGGCGTGGGCCCGGTCCGAGGGGTTGTCTCCCGGGCTCGGGCCCGGGGTTCCGGGTGGCCGTCCGGTCCGTGTCCTACCCGCCGGGTTTCACTGGGGGATTCCCCCTTCCTTTCCCCCCCGTGGGGTGTCTGTCCTGACCCCAGGAGGGTGGCAGGGGGGTCCTACCGCCGTTTCAGCAGCTAGGAAATCCTCCATCCTGCTTACGGCCTCGGCCAGAGTCGTGGGCCGGTGACGAAGGACCCATGCCCTGCCCCGGGACGGCAGGGTGTGAACGAATTGTTCGAGGACGACCTGTTCCGTAACTTCCTCCGCCGTCCGCTCGCCCGGTTGGAGCCACCGCCGGCAGTTCTCTTTTAGCGTCTGGGCGACCACGCGGGGCCGAGCTCCGGTGGGGTACACCTGGCTTCGGAACCTCTGCCGGTATGTCTCCGGGCTGACGTCTAGCGCGTCTAGTATGGCGGCCTTTACTCGATCATAATGTCGGGCGTCCTCCGTAGGGAGTCCTCGGTACGCCGTCTGCGCCGCCCCGGTTAAATAGGGGGCGAGTAGCGTGGCCCACTGGTCCCGGGCCCAGCCGGCGACCAGGGCCACCCGCTCGAAGGTTACTAGAAAGGCCTCGGGGTCATCGTCCGGGCCCATCTTGGTTAAGCGGAGGGGGGCCGCCATCCGGGGTGGTCCTGACCCCTCGCCGGCGGGTCCCTCCGCGGGACGAGGGTGAGCGACTAGCAGCTGTTGCAGCTGGGCCCCCAGCTGTTGCAGCAACTGCTGCTGCTGTTCCAGCTGGGCTGTGTGCAGGCCTTGTTGCAGCTGGAGGTGGGCTGCATCCCTTTGTTGCTGGTCCTCCCGCTGGGTCGCCTGCTGCTGCTGCTGATGCTGCAGCTGGGCGGCCAGCTGCCGCTCCTGACTTTCCACGATCAGCTGGATTATGCGCTCCATCTCCATTTGGGTATTGGGGCCGACTTGGCAGTCGTTGGCCCCTCTCCTAGCCCTTTCTCACAGGGCTTAGGTTCACGGTCCCTGGTCAGGTGCCAATGTAATCGGTCGGTCGGGGCTCGACCCTCCAGCGGGCAGGAGGGGAGCCACTCCGACTCACTTCTGTTCGCCTGCTAGCTATTAGGAGTCACGGGGAACAATGTTAGATCGCCGGGCCCTCTGGTGCAGGGGCCGGCCAACAGCAGTTCAAATAGGCCCAGGCCCTCTGGTGCAGGGCAGGGCAACAGCAGTTCAATAAGCCCTGGCCCTTTGGAGGAGGGTAGGGCAACAATAGTTCAGGTAGGCCCTGGCCCTCTGGAGCAGGACAGGGCAACAGCAGTTCAATAAGCCCTGGCCCTCTGGAGCAGGGCGGGCAATAGCAGTTCAATAAGCCCTGGCCCTCTGGAGCAGGGCAGAGCGACAGCAGTTCAATAAGCCCTGGCCCTTTGGAGCAGGGCGGGCAATAGCAGTTCAATAGGCCCTGTCCCTCTGGAGCAGGGCAGAGCGACAGCAGTTCAATAAGCCCTGGCCCTTTGGAGCAGGGCGGGCAATAGCAGTTCAATAGGCCCTGTCCCTCTGGAGCAGGGCAGAGCGACAGCAGTTCAATAAGCCCTGGCCCTTTGGAGCAGGGCGGGGCAATAGCAAGAGGCAGAGCTCAGGCCCTCAGGCAGGGCTGAGCAGCAGTTCAGTCTGTAAGCCCAAGCCCTAGCTCAGGGCGGGCAGTAACAAGAAGCAGAGCTCAGACCCCCAGGCAGGGCTGAGCAGCAGTTCAAGTCCATAAAGCCCAAGCCCTCAGTCAGGGCGGGGCAGCAAAACCGCAGCTCTAGCTTAGACCCTCAGGCGGGGGCTGAGCAGCAGTTCAAGTCTACAAAGCCCAAGCCCTCAGTCAGGGCGGGGCAGCAAAACAGCAGCTCTAGCTCAAACCCTCAGGCAGGGCTGAGCAGCAACAGCCAAGTGCAAGCTGCTATGCCAGAGCGCTGGGTTGAGGGGGAGACTGCCACCCGTGAGTGGGGTGGCAGGGGGGACACAGGCCCACCCACTCCACTGTGTCCCAGCCCGGGGCCCTAGCAGCGGCGTGGACCCGCTGCGGTCAGTGGGGATCCTGGCCGCAACACACTGACATGGGCACATCAGTGCCCTCAGCCGGACAAGGGTCGGCTACCCCCGGGCTACAGTCCATCTCCCCCTCAAGGCCTACCTCGTCCGTCGCACCCGGTTCAGGCCAGTCGGTCTGCATCGGCTCTGGTGGAGGGCTTGGCGGCAGGTCCGGTAGCTCTTCTGGGAAGTTGGGCCAGGACGGCTCGGGCGGCTCCTCTGGGTAACAGCAGGGCCTAGGGGGCTCCTCCTCATAGCGGGCGCTCGGCAATCCTGGGGGCTCCTCCCAGTACGGGCTCCGGGTAGGCTCCGCGGGCTCCTCTGGGTAGTGGGCGAGGGGAAGTTCCGGCCAGGCAGGGCAATTACCTTGGGCCGAGGAGGGCTCCCAGCTGGTAGCTCCCGCAGGCACGTCTGCTCCCGGCGACGGCTGGCTGTTGACTGAGCTTGGGCATGCGCCTTTTCTACTTCCTGCCCCGCCCCTTGACTTCCGGGGGGCGGGGACTGGGGGCGGAAGTTCCGCCCACTGAGGTGTTGGCAGGGCAGCTCCCTCTGCCGGGCAGGAGGGGAGCCACACCGACTCACTACAGTGACATTCTTTTTGCCTCATGTTACACATCAGTGTCGATCCGGGTTCATGCTGGTGGCTAGAACCTGCTACCCTGTTGCCCACGTACGTAAGTGCTACCAACTGAGTCATGCTGACATAACATCTGAGTTATTGATGCAACTTTCCTAAGGAATGTTCTCCGGTCTAATCACTTTCTTAAACTACACAAACACAATCTCTGCACCTTGATCAATTATTTAACAGAAAATGATGCATTGAATTAGAAACTAAATATCATTTAATATGCTTCAGGAATTCTAATTAAGAGATATTGCTGTATTGCTAATGAAAACTTTAACTTTGCTGTGTTTTTAAATCTCACTTGAATGTAGATAAGCCAATATCTATATGCTTTCTTTTAATGTCTGGAATTATTTTGCCATTTTAATGTAATCAGTCTTTCTATTTTGCAGAAGTTGTCCTTGTCGGTTATTTGTTTTCTTTCTGTTGTGCAAATTACTCCCTTTTCAAGGTTGTTTGTTTAGTGTCAAGAGGTTATTAAACAAACCGAGCACAATCCTTAAACTAATCAACTCGAAGTGACAATAGAGATCAGGAATAATTCAATATTTAAGAGGTTACTTTTAAAATTGATCTGGAAATGTAATGTGTTCGTGTGTGTGTCCCCTATTAAACTGAGAAAGTTACAGGGAACTATAGAGGGACCGAATGCCTAAACAATAGAGAACTGGGAATCATTTTGTACTGGAAGAGTTGACCTCAGCCACACTGCTTTTGATTTCCATATTAATGCATTAACTCTTCCAACTGAAAGGACTCAAATAAAAACAAACATCAAGCTTATAAATAGAAGTCGCCTCGTGAATCATCAGCCACTGCTCTGGTCCACAGTATTTATCAGTCACTCAGCTTCTGGCCTGGTGTCCCTACACGCAGTCTCATGGTCATGATCTTGACCTCATGTTTTTACACTCTCTCGCTTATCTCCCCTGTCCTTCCTCCAGCTATCTATTTCAAACAAAAATGACAACTCTCCACTAAAGAGACTTTCTGGGTTACTTGCTAGTCAAGTGCTAGCCCTCTAAATAGGACAGATATGTCTGTGACGGGCCTAGCATACTTCTGATGCTACAAAATATTTAACAGCTAGCATATTTGGGCCTGATCCTGCATCCTCTGGACTCAGTGGCCAAATACCTATTGCTTTCAATGAGCATAAAATCAATTGATATAGCAAGCCCCATAAGACATTTTATGGATTGTGTGCCCTATTCTCCCCTGCATCAGAGTGCCAAGTGGGGTCCAGTGGAGAGGGGGTATCAGTGAGCCAATTACAGCTTCCTAATTATATGCCAGCCGTGGCTCAATGTCAGCTAGCGCCTCCTAAGGGGCTGCTCTATCTTATGGCACTTGCCTAAGGCCCCTAAAGGACCTTATGCCTCTGGAGGATCAGTGTAGCAGAGCCATGCCCTCCAAAGCACCCCATGTGCTGGGATGGTGGGGATGGCTGGCACAGGGGCTGCCTCTGCTTGGTTTGTGCCAGCAGTGTTCCCCTTTGCAAGGGGATTTCTCACTAGCCATTTACAACCTGAATCCGGCCCCTCTGTGATCAGGCAGGAAACTCTCACCATCTGTCTTTGTATTAGAACAGCCTGTGAGAAGGTATAAATTTTCAGATGGAAAACCCAGGTGACAAATTCAGTTCTGAGTTACACTAGTGGAAAACCTCCTCTGAAGTCAGTGGCATTGAATTTAATAATTACTCTAGGTTTACACTGACATACCTGAGAGTAGACATTGGCCCCAGAAACTCAGACCTGTCAGGTCTCTTTCATCGGGACCCCTATTTTGCATTAAGATTTTTATATCTTACAAAGAAGGAAGTTGGGATTTTCAAAGATGCTCAGTGTTGGCTTAAGTCTGTGCCCATTGAATCTAGAAGGGGTGTTACCATTGATTTCTGTGGGGGCAGAATCAAGGCACTACTAAGCACTTATGAAAATCCTTCCAGGAATGTTTTGCTGAGTGCATGTTGCAATGAGACAATTTCAGTCTCATTTCTCCACCTTATCAGAGTTATTGCGCTGGCTGGGTGAGAGAGGGTCTCTTGTCACACAACTATACATCCCTCCCAAGAGTCTCTCTCCCCTCCAGTAGAAACAATTCGTGACACAGGAAGAACTTCCGAGAGGAAATTAAGGCCTACGTGTGCAGTATTGCCAATGCCAAGAGTTCAAAAATTGTGAGTCAGGTCTCCAAAACTTATGAGATTGACTTAAAAATCCTGAGCTTTCCAGCCTTTTTTCCAGCTTTTCTCCATTGCCGTAAGAGCTAAAAATGTACCTTTCTTTTATAAAAAATGAAAGCTGAAAATTTCACAAGCTCAGGACCTGGAGCTTTAAGAAAAATATCTAATAGCACGAGACTCCTGGTAGAGTTGGCAACACTGGGTTTCTCAGGAGCAGCGTATAACGGACGGGGCCCAGTATCACCTATAGTTTGACATCTCAGCTTCATAGCTTAAGGTACTAGAAATATTTGACCGAATTCTGGTTTTGTGGAGAAGAAATAACGGCAAGGCCGGTGCAACCCATTAGGCGACCTAGGTGGTCGCCTAGGGCGCTAACATCTCAGGGGCGGCGACTGTGACGGCCGGACCTTCCGCCACCTCTCTTAGGGGTGGCATTTCGGGGACGGGACCGTCTGCCACCTAGGGCAGCAAAAAAGCTGGCGGCACTCCTGAATAACAGTGCTGCATCGCTGCATTTATCCAGATACTGTATTCAAAATGTGTATGCACATTGTGTGTGTGACAAACATACAAATTAGCCTGCGCTCTGACTGAATCATCGGCCACAGGATGGGCCACTACATTCTTGAGAGAATTACAGGCATTAGCCATTGTTCGTGTGCCTTACTCTACTACTAACAGTCCCCTCACATCTTGATAAGCAGCTTAATCAGCCTAGCACTCCTGATCCAGAAGGAGCACAGACAGCTGGGGTTTCTGATCTGAAAGCTGGCTTGTAGAAAAGCTGACATGTTGAATTAATGTAAACTCTTCCTCCGATCATCATTCTGGGAAAAGATCCTGCAGCCAGACTAGTTATACCACGGACATGCATCACGTAACATGTTGAGTTCTTTCTGGCTTTTGGTTTCTCCCTGGCGCTGTGGTGCTAATTGTTTTGAAAGTGTCAGCGGGATTGTCACTCTGCTTTTGTTGATACTGAAATTGGGGGAAATTAATTGAAACAGAGCAGCTGATAACAATTCCGTGGCTGTGTTTTCAAATTGCCACTTCTTGTGCTGCCGCGCCTCACAGTTGTACTTCCTTATCGCATAATTATGTGACAAACTGTGTCACTGAGTCTTACACCCTGTGGCTTTGTTTTGAAAACTTCTTATTTCATTATAAATACTCGCCGGTAAATGGACGCCCAGTATGTTGCCTTTGCAACTCCGAGGCCAGGATGCAACGGTGTCTCTTGTTAGGTTGCTCTGTTCCGTGTAGCCCAACAAAAGTGGCAAAGATCTCTCTAGAGGAAGAGCTGTTAGCTCAGGGCTATCAGTGAAAATAGATGAGACTCCCTCCTGGCCCCCCTCAAGGCTTATTGACCCCCGTTCTAGGGCTAAGGCCCATTCACACCACTCTGGCAGCACAAAGGAACATCCTCCTCGGAATACGCTCTGTCCAATGAGCCTTGGCGATAGACATGGAGCTGGTGTAAGGGTTCTGTCCACCCCTGGCATAGCAGGCATGGCTGGAGTGCACTGCACTATAGCTATTCTCAGCTTCCCACAGCTCATGGGAAGCTAGAGGCCCCTCTAAATGGCACTTGAATAGCCTTAAAAGGCTGGGCTCGCAAAAGTGGATGAAGGCGTCCGTTCTCCCCTGCCCACACACACCCCGGTTCATTCCTCAAGCACGGGAATGGAGTAACTGAGAGGCCCCAGGAGCTTAAGTAAGGTCCCGGGCATGCTCCTTGGACAATGGGATTACTGGTACTCAGTGCTGTGAATGCAAACAGTGATTTGCAAACATGTAAAAAGGAGTCAAATCCTGCCTTCCTTGGTCCCAAGCTGCCCAATTCACTTCAATGGGCTTACCCAGGTGTAACTAAGGGCAGAATTTGAGCCAAGATTCTTTTCCCCAAGAAGCTCGCCGTCAAGGCTGCGCTCAGTACCGGATTTACCATGGGGCAGGGCCCACAGTCTAAAGGGGCCCCGGCTCTTCTCCACCCCCCTGATCTCTCCTGTGGGGGCAGAAGCTTGATGCTGCCGGCTCCTGCTGCAGCAGGGCAGGCTCTGCCAGCAGCCAAGCTCTGCCCCCGCCTCTTCCCCAGGGTGCTACGTTCTCTCCCCTCCCCCCGTCCTGCCGCCGATCAGCTGTTTGCCAGCAGGAGGGAGGGGGAAGAGCAGAGCCTCAGCATGCTTGCTGGTCCAGGGAGAAGGAGAAGAAGAGGCGGGGGAAGGCCTTGGGAAAAGGGCTGGAATCGGGGCGTATCCCCTCCAGCCCCCTGCCATGAGCACTCCCAAGACCCCAGCCCTCTTCCCTTACCCTTGCACCCCCTCACACAACCCCAGCCCCACTGCACCTCCCTCACATGTCCTCAGCCCCTTCCCTGACTCCTGCACCCGCACACATACCCAGCCCCCTAACACCCCAGCCCTGACTCCTGCACCCCTCACACACCCCAGCCCCCTGCCCTGACTCCTGCACCCCCCTCCCATACCCCCACCCCCACCCTGAGCACCAACGGGAGCTCCTGCACACACACCCCATTCCCACCTGCACCCCTCACACCAAACAGGAGCTGCCCCAGGTAAGCTCCACACCCCAACCTCCTGTCCCAACCCTGAGCCCCCTCCCTCACCCTAGCTCCTGGCCAGACCCTGCACCCCAACATTTCTTTAATAAAGCACTCTTATCAAAGCGCTTTACAATAGTTAGCCAACGGTACAAACAATATTTGGAAAGATCATTAAGTGGTCCACCAAGACCCTAACCATCTGTTAGTCTATAAGGTGCCACAGGATTCTTTGCTGCTTTTACAGATCCAGACTAACACGGCTACCCCTCTGATACAAGACCCTCTGAAATTTTCAAGTAGTCTGTGGAAAAATGTTAGACTCAAGAACAATCAAGGTACCTCACTTTATTTTCATTTACTTGCTATTACTTATAGGAGGAGGATGAATTAAAAAAGAATGAAAAACGGGGGCGGGGGAGAAGATAAGAGAGAATCTTCTTTTTCTTGGCTGGGTCCCAAGGAGGGGCCCCAAAAATGAAGCTGAGCACAGGGCCGGGGGGGACCCCACTAACTCTAAATCCACCACTGGCTGTCACGTCACCTGGGCTGGGGATACTGTATCGACTGATCCCCACAGTCTCCAACCTGCCTGGGCAGTACAGCAGACCTGGCCCCGCCCACTAGCTCCTCCCCACTCCCTAGCCCACCCACCACTTGCTTCCCCCCCCCACTTAAAAATGATTGCTCCCCCCCCCCCACACACACACACACAGCTTTTCTGGCAGCCCTGTTGCCAGGTATCCAGTTTTAGACTGGAAACTCAGGTAGAAAATGGGACCTGAGTGTCTGGTTAGCAGCGCTGACTGGAAACTAAAAGTCCGGTTATAGGAGTAACCACATTGGCCTCCGCTCCTCCCACTCCCAACACCCACCCCAGAGGGCTGGAAGAGAACCTGTCCTGCTGCTGCGGGAGGAGGGGCAGCTCAGTGCTGAGAGAGACGAAGAAAATGGGCTAGAACCAGGTAGGTACCCGCTCTGTGTGGGCAGGGTCCTGTTTACCCCTCCCCAGCCCTGCTGCACTTGCTGTTTACTTGCTCTGGCCCCTCCCTTGCTCCAGAGACCAACCCTAGCTCCTGCCCCACTGTGCTTTTACCCCGGCCCCTTTTACAATCATTTCCCAGGGGGGCCCACAAATATGTTTGGCGCCAAGCCCACAAAAAGTTAATGCGGCCCTGGCTGCGCTGCCTATATAATCACAAGACAAAGACCCTCTCCTTTAACCTGTGACTAACTCCATGTACCCTGGGTGCTTGTACCTGCAGAGAAGACGTGGGAGGGACTGGGGAATCTAGTCCTTTGTAGCACACAGCCATAACCAAGGAGAAAAGCAGCACCACAGAGCAAAGTGGATTTGAGGGATTATCTCTGCTCTGCTCCTGAAATATGTAATAGTTATTGTCAGCCTCGCACAGTGTTTAGTTTGCATAGTGGGAAAGGGGCAGGAAGCTGCAGGAGGCTCCAGGGGTAGCAGGAGTAGAGCAGGATGACATTTTTCAGCCCAAACTGTTTTAACCACAACATTTTGATGTATTCGTGTGGAATTCACCAAATTGTTTTTGTTGGGGCGGGGGCGGGGATTTCAGAAAAAAAATCTAAAATGTTTCGTTTTGATGTTTTTGAAACAACATTTTGACTTTTTGATTCAAAATGACGTCGTCTTCTTCTTCCAAAATTGACATCACTTTTATTTTTCACCCTTAAAACCAACTCCAAAACTGAATGAAAAGTTGGGGTTGGGTTGAATAAAATGTTTCATTCAACCCAAAACAAAATGTTTATTTCACGTTTCAGTCTGAAAACTTTGCCATTTGGGTTGGCCCACCATGAATTTTCCAAAATTATTTTGTCAGGATAGCAGTGAACTGACAAATCCAGTTAATTGCACAGCTCAATACAGGTCAGACTAGATTATCATAATCTGGTTTTAATCTATGAATTTATTAGCTTTCCATTTGGTGCATTCTGAACCATTCCAAAAGAAAAATAAAATAAAGAAAGCACTTCCATCCTGAATTATTTTGATTTGCGATTAAGGAGAGTAACAAAGAATCTGCCCATAAATCTCCATTGGAGAGATAATGATCGAAGTGTGCAATTCACTTTGTAGCAGTCAATTTGAATTTACTCACAGCACTGCCCCACAGTGGACAGACAGGAAAACTTTTGGCATTTAATGGTGCAGTACATAGACAACACAACCCTAACCTTTCCTCTATACTAAGGGTTTGTCCACATGGGACATTATAAACTAAGGTGTGAACTTAAACTGATTTAGCTATAGCGGTGTATAACCCCCTGTGTGGACACTCTTATTCTGGTGTAAGAGTACCTTTTTCAGTTTAGTTTATGTTGCTTCGGAAGCGTTTAATTTAAACCACAAAAAGCCACTTTTATATGAGAATAAGAGTATCCTCATGGAAGTTCATATTGTTTTAACTATAACAGTACCATTTTAACTGGCAAAGCTTTCCTGTGTAGACAAGGTTTTTTGTACACAGCATGGGAAGGAGGAAAGCAGGAAGAAAGAGCCAGAAGTTTAAGATGACAGTGATCTTGAGAGATCGGACAACAGTATCTTTATCACAATGAGATTTTTCTTAGAAGTGGATATTAAATAACCACTGAAGAGGAATCCATGAAGCAGGAAGAGGCTTGCATTTTCTTTTTTTACACCTTTGTTGTTTCCTGCTGCTGTTTTTACACAACGTAAAAAACGTGCATCAAGAAATCACGTTCAACCACAACTGGAGAGCAGGACATTGCAAAGAGAACAAACTGCACTATCTGATGCTCATCCTTTGTCACAAAGCTGAAATAAACAACAGTATTTCATAAATATTAATACTGTTTGTGTTTTCTAATCTTTCAGCAATAATTAGGGAAGTGAATCTGGATAGCCATACACACCCCAAACTGTTTTGAAGAGGGAGTTAGCTAGTCCATATGTGTCACCATTAAAATAGTCACAATGGCTGGTGCAAGTACTTAATTTTAACACAGCATTTGTGTTGTTTACTGCACTGATGTATGTAGTGCACTCAGCCTGTGAAAGGTTGAGAGAAGCAGAAGTTCTGTCTGCCCATAGCTCAAGTAAACTGAGGTCATGTCTACACAGGCAAATTGACCAGCATAGTTATTCAAGTGTAGCTATTCCAGAATAATTATTCTGATATAATTTAGCTATTTGGGCATAACTTCTCTGTGTGGGCTCTCTATTCAAGAATGAAGTCACTTTTAGTCTGGAATAGAGCGTCCACACAGGGGTAGCTATTGTGGAATAGCAATGCTCTGAATAGCAATGCCAGTCAATTTTCCCATGTAGACAGCCCCTGAGAGCACAGGGCAATTTCCTTGTCAATGTTCCCCTGCTCTAACATGGAGGAACAAACTATAGGGATTAAGACTCGTTCAGTTTCCTTGCCAGTTTGGTGCCTGGTGTCCCTGCTGAGTCTTCCAACAAAGGTGCCGTTTATGGTCATGTCTCTTGTGGCGTGGATATCTGTCCACTGAAAACTGAGGCCACCAACAATAACATTGGCCTCTTCTAATGGCTTTTCAGTCACCATGGACCCTGGTTAAATCCAAAGTGTTGTCCTCAAAGCGAAGGGCTCCGTATCCAATTACCAGCCCCCTGAAGGCTGATACTGGGATATTTCTGTAGCAGCCATTGTTGTTGTTAATGATTTAAAAACACATCTCATTTTCATAGTGAATGTTTGTATTGTCCCCAACCAACCAAAGAGAAACTACAGCCCAGCGAGGTTAAGTGAATTGCCCCAAGGCACAGAGCTGAAAAGTGGCAAAATCAGGTCTGCTGGCTCCCAGCCCCTCCTCTGATCACTAGCCCACACTGCCTGGCAGCAGAGAGATCTCTTAATAAAATTACTTCTTAAGTAACAACACGTCAAAGCACATTATTAGCACATTAAACCCACAGAAGTGACAGCAAAGGCAGTTAATCACCTGCAGGCTTCCCCCCTGCTACTGCCATCAGGAGCCATCCAGCCAGTCATAACTCTAGTCGGCATTTAAAACCAAGACCTCGGGAACAGTATGTTTTTCCTTGTCTCCGTGGGCAAGGACAACACACTACAAGTACCAAGGGTACAACTGTCACTTCAGGAGAATGAACTGTCAGGCCGGACTCCAGTTATGGCCAGCGCTTTGATTGTAAAACCTGTTTGATTGAGAAATGAAACGGGGAGGCTCCGTGCCCTTTGCAGGGTGTGTTTTTCAGGTTTTAAACTAAGCTGGTTCAACAGGAACTTGGTGCAAAGGGCAGGTGCAGCGTGGGTCGCCCTTTCTATATGGGACCAGTGGATCGTCCCCTCCATTCGTTTTGTACCATCTGGTCAGTCCCTTCTGTGGATTCTTTATCTTCCAACACACTCAGAAGTCTAATGTCTCTGACTGTGGTGGAGTTCTCCAGCTGTTTGCTTCCGATAGAAAACATAAGCTCTTTGGGGGCAGAGACTGTCTCTTAGTAATGTGTTTGAGCAACCCCTAGCACAAGGAGGCCCTGGACTCTGACTGGGCCTTCTCTGTGCTACCGCAATACAAATAATGATTGTCTCTCCCTAGCATGGCTAGCTGATAGTGTAACAGCTCAAGGAAGAGTTCACAGCTGAAGCCAGCGTGTAAGGTGTTGTCATGCCAGGAACTGGCCCAGCAATCCCAGTAAAGGATGTTGCTTTTACTGACAAAGCAACCTCCATGCTGCTCCTGCAACAGAGGCATTGTCGGAATGAAACGTCTGGGTTTTTTTTCTTTTTGGGGGGGTGGGGTGGGGTTGCTGGAGAAGATTAAATGTGACAACGTTCAATCTGATCAAGAACTTTGAGAGTCAGGAATCTCCTGTTTATAAATATGAAGTTCTAGTTAAATCACTGTTTGGAAGGTCCACAGTTTTCTACTCAAACAAGGCCTTGATCCAACAATACACTTAAGCATAAGCTCAACTTTAAGTGAGTGAATAGTCCCTTTGAAATCAACGGCTCTAATCGTGTACTTCCATTCTTTGCTGGTTGAAAGCCATAAGCCTGCTCCAGCTGAAGTCAAGGACAAAACTGCCAATGACAGCAAAATCCAGGCCCTCAATTAACTTATAAAAAGTTACTTAACTACATTCTCCCCTTTAGCTTTTTTTGGCTCCTGGCACACGTTTGTTTTCTCCGTTAGTCAGCTGATGACACATACCACTAAAACCCTCTGCTAAATGTGCACGTCTCGTTTGAAACTGCCTGGAGGTGTTTAATTATGGCTCAGTTCGAGCACACACTGCCACAGCTTCCGCATCTTATTTTTAAAAAAATAGATCACCGCTCTTCGCTCTATAAACATTTAGTGTGACATCAGTGCTCATTTCCTGGGTGGTAGCTGGGTTAACACAGTGACTCTTCAGCTCCAGCTGCTGTATTTCGATAGCGATGTTCTTGCCGACACCTACCCTCCTGTTGTAATAATTGGGCCTACACATTTCCCCCAATCATAAGTTCAATGGTGGGAAAGTGATTGGAACATCTTGTAATCACCTATAATGAAGGTAGTGAAAAAAAGGTGCAAAAGGAAGACGGAAAAACGAAATTATTCCAAACAAAAAGCTCTCCTGCTATAATTCAACAACGGTGCTAAAATCATGTCTTGTAAACAAACAAAAGTGTCAAACCAAAAATCAGTAAATCAAAATTAGTGTGTCATCCCTCCCTCTCTTTTGTGGTAACTAAAAAAAAAAAAGACAGATTTTCAAGGGAAAATCAGGGAGGAACAAATGCAAACGAAGACTAACTAAAAAAAACAAGAAATGGGGAAGGCCCAAGCTTCATCATCACAGCTGCCATCCCGCCCCCACAGACACACACACACACCGCTCCTGGGATCCCAAGATCCGGCAGGATACCATTGGGCCTTCGTCATCCTGATCCCGAGAGATATCTTGACCAGAGTGAGGGACCTAGATGACATCACCACCTCCACCGGCTCCTCTAAATCCAAACCACCTTCTGGGATGTGAGACTTTTGTCACACACCCGCTGGTGTGTCCTTTTCCTTCCCCACCTTCTTTTCTTTCCTATTGCTCGCCTTTTTCCTTCTGTCGACTAAGAGTCTGGCTTAGCCTTGCAATGCTGCTGTAAGCCTGTGTCCAGAGTGACAGCTAAAAGCAATGCCCAGTCCCGGTACAAGTTTGCCAGGTCTCAGAGGGGCAGATAAGACCATGTACTGGGCCTGTGTTTCTACAGCAGTGAGTCAACACCGGGACAGAAGTTGTATTTTCTATCTTTACTGTTCTTTTCTTTCCCCTTTTGTTTGTGTTTGTCTTGTTTTGTCTTCCAGGAAACAGGACTGGACTTTAACAACAGCAACAACAGCTTCAAGTCATCGAACTAATTTATTCTCTTTTCCCTAAAAATATAATTCGTACCGTCTTTAATAGCAGCAAAGAGACTGTCAAACAAGAATGGTTTTCTTTCTGACAATTCTTTTCAGCAACAGGGAAAGGGAACTAGGGACGTTGTTACAATAAAACCTTATTTAATACTTTACCCTGCAGATGTTTTAACTGTTTTTCTGTAGCTTTAATACAGCATACAATCAACTAAATGGTCTGTTTGCCATGGTACAGAGCCAGTCGAGGTCTCTGTAAACCAAACCCAATCCTTGTTTTAAACTGTTTACTGCTGGCTAGTTACAGGGTCAAGTTAACACCTTTGACTCTGTGGGCTCATCTATTCCATCTAAATTAATACAACACTCCCAGCCGGCCAGTCCCACTCAGCCCCTGCAGCAAAGTGGCTTGCTCGGTTCCAGGAGGAAGTTCAGACCTTATCATCACTTGGACGTCAGTGCTGGTTGCAAGAGAACTTGTTTTGCCGGTTTTAAGTGTATAATATTTTAACAGAAGGAAAAAGAGAATGGAACATTAGTTTGGTATTACAGACCCAAGACTAAATTAATTCCTGAATTCTCACTCTCCAGCCTCCGTTCGTATCTGTGTTCTTTACCGTTCCTTGGGTATAGAGCTTTGTTTTGCTGGTTGCAACCCCCGCTGCTCTAATCGCTCCAGTTCATTTTGTTGTTTGGCTCTGCCCGGAGATGTTTGTTATCTGCCTGGTTTTGGTGCTGTCCACAAATTAGAGCAAGGATGAATACGCACCAGAGCACCCACAGAGTCGGCATCTATGTCTCATACTATGTCTCAGTTCTGCCATTGCCTTCAGCAGAGCCAGGATTTTACCCATTGTGTTCAAACTACTGCAACCTCTTTGTACGTTTCAATACAGTGATTTGCAATTCCGGCAAAGGCTGATGTAGAAGAGTTAAGAGAAAATTGTACCCAGTTTGCTCCTTTCCGAGATGCGAAATTTCACAAGTGAATGCAAAATCTTGTCACGCTTATCTTAGGCTGAGAGGTGCTTCTTACTTCTTTAAACGTTCAGCGTGCCTATGTGAACAATGCTATCACTGAAGTGCTTGGAGCTGTACAAGCAAGGTCAATCCCTGCCTCAAAGAGCTTACCGTCCAAAGGCCAAGCACAGCTAAGCCAAGCCATAACGGCGCACACAGAGGAGGTGTTAGCAAAGATCATTAAATAGATGCACTGGTGTGGGTTTCACCTTCTGTCCTTTCTTCCTCATGGGAACACAGCTGATGCTGGCATCACCACACCTAATTTTTAGGTGCCTAGAAAATCTCTGGGCTTCACAAAGCCTGAGTTAGGTGCCCTGTGTAAAAAATGGGGAGATATGGGCACCTCAGGATGGGCTTCACGAAAGCCAGCATGCCAGGTGGCTCCTCACCTAAACTAGACAAATTTGACACAATGAGGGTTGTGTGCTAAGCCCTGACCCGGTCTCGGAGCTATGCACTCACAGCCAGGCTGCAGGGAGATGCCTCCCTCCTTTTGGAATTCGCAGCTGCAAACATGCGGAGTTAATAACTTTTAGCCTAGTGGTTAGGGCACTCTCCTGGGAGGCAGGAGACCCCCCCGGGGCTCACGGCCTCCCTCTGCCTGAAGGAGAGAAGGGATTTTCACAGGGATTTGCCACGGCTCAGGTGAGTGCTCTAACCACTAGATATAGGGTATTCTGATGTGGGGGCTCCTCCCAGCTCTCCCACTGAAGCTCTGCACTGTGGATTCAATAATGACCGAATCACTGGGCCCGAGCGAGGAAGCACGAGAATGATGCTGTAGCTTGGTGGTTAGAACACTCCTGTGGGAGCCCCAGAAACCAGGCCCCTGCTGCGATGACTTTTAAAATGGTTTGGCCACAGGACGACAGCTTCAACAGGAGAGCCTGAGGGAGGCCCACACCAGACTATCCAACAGCTTGGTGATTAACACACGCCCCTGAGCTGCCTGCAGCAGCTCCCTATTGAAATCCCTTTGCCCCGGCAGGCAGAGGAAAGATTTGAGGCAGGGGTCTCCTGCAGCCTAGCCACTAGGCTTAAAGCTATGAGGGTCCTCCCTGCATTGGAGTAAGTTTGTGTAAGTGCCCCTATAGTAGCCTGCGCAGGCTCTGATCCCACCCGCCTGATTGGCCCCCCACAAGTCAGTTAGGCGGAGGAATGCCTGTCATCACCCAGTCTGTGCAGCGCTCTGGGGCTTAGGTGTCCGGACCCCTGGGTGCATTGAGGCAAAAACACAGGTGCTTAGAGAACGTTGGCTGCAAACATTTCGGGGTGGAGTTTATTCAGTTTTGTGATCCCACCTGGGCCTGAAGGGGAGGAGTCAAACTACCACAACTATGGTGGCTGAATATATACCCCATCCTATTTACATTTTGACACTGCCGTTTCAGCTGGACATTATATATTCTTCTTATGGGGCATGACCCTGAGACGTGATGTACAACTGCAGCTACCATGGACTCCGGTGGGATTTGTGGGTGCTCAGCACATGGAACAGCCCAGTTGATGACGGCTTAGTCTGGTCAGGATTTAGGGAAACCCTGTGTGTTACTGGGCAGTACAGATTGTGTTAGTCAACTTGAGAGCTGGCGAACCAGAGAAAGTTACAAGGTCTCTCTCTATCCAGCAACCTCCATGAAGAGTTCAGAATCTGTTCTCATCTTTACCACACGGGGAAGCACAGGAGGAATGGCACAGCTTGAAGCCTACGTCTCAATGTTCACTTCCCTGGAAGGCACAGGATCTGCCACATCCCACTCCCTTTACTGTGTAGTGTGAGCTATTGCCATGTCATGTGCACAAGTGGCAGGTATCCAAGGCCTGGGGAGTCTAAACCTCCCCTAACCCAGACTGTGGCCCTCCCCTGAGGCCCCACCCTCGCTCCCCGTCTCCCGCAAAGCCGGGGGGAGCAGCTGGCAGCCTGGGACAGCTCGGGCTGGTACTCAGGCTGGCCAGCCTGCACAGCTGGTCAGCTTGGAACGACGCAGCTAGGGTGGGCCAGCTGGCAGCCCGGGGCAGCTTGGGCCGGCCAGCCGGGTCAGCTCAGGATAGCACACCTAGGGCGGGCCAGCCAGGGCTTCTCCAGCCACGGGCAGGGGGCTCGAGGCTCCTCCAGCTACGGGATGGGGCTCCAGGCTCCTTCAGCCACAGGCAGGGGGCTCGAGGCTCCGCCAGCCACGGGCAGGGGGCTCGGGGCTCCGGCCATGGGGCGAGAGGGGCTTGGGGATCTGGTGGGTAGGGCCTTAGGCAGAAGGGGCCGGGCCAGGGTCTAGCCTCCCTGAAGGGCGGGGGGTTCAGTCACCGCCCACATCATTGTCTTCTTGCATTCGGTACTGGGGCACGGTATCAGTTCCGCGTCTGTCAGATGAAAGGAAGCACTCGTTAATCCACCCACTGATTTCTGAGCCAAAAGTCCTTCAAAGAGCATTGCACAAATCCACAAGTGCTAGAGATTGCATTTAGATCTCTGACTGAGATGAAAAAAGCTCATGCAGCCCAGAGAATGCCCTACTGGCCATCCATGCAGAAGCTCAAAAGTCCTCCTAAAGCCAAGTGCCATTTGATTTGCATTGTCTTAGGGGTCTATTTTCCGCTGTAAATGTGTGTAACTTTTATTAAGGTCAACGGGAGTTATGTGCAGAGGAAAACTTGCAATTGTCTCCAGAGCCAACTTTTCCAGGTGGTAAAACTTACAAGATTGGCAAAAGCCTCCCATTTTGGGCCAAAGCTCCCCCCTTTTCAGATAGTGACCATCACAAACACAGATCTTAAAGATTTGGAAGGAGCGCAAGATACAAGCAGTTCAACAACTTGGTATGGAGGTTGCCATCAGCTGCTGAAACGCTTAACCTGTTCAAATTTCAGATACCCACTCTGTCAATCTAAGAGAAGAATATGGCCCCTCATAGGCATTTCCCTGTGTTCCTTTGCAATCTCTAGTGTGCACAGGGACTGCTTTACCTTATGCTCATTATTTTGTTTATTATTCCATATATCCCTTGGCTAGGTGGTCAACAGGCCTTATAATTACCGAACTGTTTTGCACATAGTTCCTCACAAAGGCAGGTCAGTATAGGCAGAGCACTTTTTTAATACCGGTATTCTTTTTATTATTTTTTCAAACAGTAAACAAGAGAAGGAAAGGAGCCAGCTGGCAACCGTTAAACGTGTTTTCCTTAAAATAATGTTAAAATGCTAAGTGAGAAGAACACCCTTAATGCTGCATTTGGTTATATGCTGGAAATCATGGACTATAAAGTGAGTAATGATGATACTGATCCTGGTGCTTTCTTGAGCAATGGTTTCAAAAGGAGAAGCAAAAGTGGTGATCCGGAAGAAACCCTATGGTGAAATCAGCATACCGCACCACTTTAAAACTAACATGTGCATATGATGCCGGCATGTCAAGGATTCAGGCACTTAAAAATATCAGCCAGTTTCCTGTGACATAATTGTGAGGGTGCAAATTATACTTCTGCCACTGATGAACTTTAGCATCTAAATTGGGTGGTATACTACTGGTGCTAAGGAACAATTTCAATAGTAAATCACCCCCCAGGGCTGTCCCTAGCTGTTCTGGGGCCCTACGCAGCTCCCCCGCCCCCGGGGGGTACGTGTGGGGCCCCAGGCCTCCATGGGGGGGAGGCTGGCTTGGGGGGCAGGGGAAACCACCCCCCCAGCACTCATCGGCAGTATGACTGGGATCGGGTTGCTTCACACCCGCTGGTGATGAGTGCAGGCCCGGCTCTGCTGCACTCCTCAGGGGAGTGGGGCCGGGGCTTGGGCGGAGCAGGGTTGGGGGTCCTGGGAAAGATCTGGAGCAGGGGCTGGAGCAGCACGCAGCCGCACAGGGCACCAGGAAATGTGGTGCCTCAAATTTCCAGGTACCCTACGCAGCTGCGTGCTTTGCGTATGGGTAAGGATGGCCCTGCACCCCGCCCCCCCAACAGGGTGACCAGATGTCCCGATTTTATAGGGACAGTCCTGATTTTGGGGTCTTTTTCTTATATAGGTTCCTATTACCCTGCACCCCGTCCTGATTTTTCACACTTGCTGTCTGGTCACCCTACCCCACCCAACCACAGTCCTTGTCATCTGGCCCACTCAGTCCATTATAAGGTAGTGAAGATGGGAAACTAAGATGGACTAGTTAAATAACTGGCCTCAAATTCCAGTGAGTGGCCGAGATTAGAACTCGGGAGGCCTGGCTCCCAGCCCTGGGCTGGTACTGCTGACCATGCAGCCTGCCCTCTGTATTGTTTGTGCAAACCAGCACAGTCCCGTGATATAGCACAAATAACAGAGCCAGCTGTACTACAGTTTAGGTTGACTGTGCAAACAAGGCAACCAGAGTTCACCGGCACAGTTCACAGATTTTACCACCAGAAGGGATCATTATAATCATCCAGTCTGGCTTCCTGTATAACACAGGCCATAGTATTTCACCCAAGAGTGAGTGAGGTGACAAATACATAGCCAGATAGCTAAGAAAACCTGCTATTGCAAAAAAAAATAAAATGGCATCCATGTTACCAGGCAGCTTTACTTTTCTATTGCCTAGGCAGGTAGGTGGAGAAATCAAATCTGAAGAGCAATTTAAACTATTTGTTTAAAGGCTGATGCTAAAGGGAGCATCATGATCATCTAGTCTGACCTCTTGCACATCACAGGCCACAGACCCTCACCCCACCCCCCCACTCCTGTAATAGACCTCATTACTGAAGTCCTCAATGAATGATTTAAAGACTTCAAGTTACAGAGAATCCACCATTTACACTAGTTTAAATACACAAGTAACATGTGTCCCAAGTTGCAGAGGAAAGCCAACCCCCCCGCCTCAAAAAAAACAAGGTCTCTGCCTAAGTTCCCTGTAAGCTGCATGGCCACGCAGCTGGCTATTAAGCCCTGCTCAGGGCCATGGTGTGGAAAGGCACCCCTCCCTGCCAGCCCCAGCGCGTACCTGCCCCAGACTTGCCGCCACTGAGGGAAAGGAACCCCTCCCCTAGCCCGGCCCAGGCCCACCAGAGCTGCCGGGGAGAGGAGCCCCTCCCTCAACCCAACTCAGCCCCGCCGGAGCTGCCACTTGGGAGAGGTCCCTCTCCCCCAGCCTCGAGCTGCTGCATTGAGAGAGTGCTGAGGGGGGAGTCTTCTCTCCCCACTGCAGCCCCAGGCCAGCCTGCACCCCCAAACCCCTCATCCCTGGCCCCACCCCAGAGCCCACACACACACACACACACACACCGCACCTCAACTCTCTGCGCCAATCTGACCCAGGCAAAAATTCCTTCCAGACCCCAAATATGGCACTCAGTCAGACCCTGAGCATGTGGGCAAAACTCATCATCCAGACTCTTGGGAAATAATTTTCTGAGGTAACTCAGAGGCCTCCCCATCTAGTGTCCCATTGCTGGCTTCTGTAAATATTTGCTGGATGACTTCTGCTTAAGATGGCTACAAACCAAGATTGAATTCATTCTTTTACTTCCTTGCAGCAATTACTTGCCATTTAAGGCCCATATAAGAAAGTAAAAGTTGGCAGTCCTAGTAATCCAGTAAAAGGGAAACAGATAGCTTTTAGTTAGTGGAAGATAGTTATTGCACTAACTCCAAAGGAAATTAGACTAGACAGCTATCAAGAGTTCTGTTTTGTCATCAGACTTGAAAAAGAAGGTAGTATCTTGGACTTCTGCCTCCCATTCTCCAATAAATATATATATAAAACAAGGTGATCTTCTTCACCCTGGGTTTCTGTAGGGCTCACAGTAGTTCGTCAGTTTGTTTTTCACACCACTAACTTTTTTTTTTTTTTTTGGGTATTGTGATTCTCAGAAGATGACACTCACCAATGAATCCGTAGGTATTTATTTGGATTTGGGCCACCCAATGCTCAGGCAGCCCAACGCTTGCTTTTTAAACGTACTCATGTAAATTCACAGACTTACCAGCTACCCAAGATCCAGTCAAAGGCTCAGTGACAATATAACAAAAATTAATTAACCACCCGTCAAAATCTCCACTGGCGTCACACACTTACAGATCCTGAACCTGCACCATTAAAGTCAATGAGAGCTTTGCCATTGACTCCAATGAGGGTAGGACCAAGCCCATGGCACGTTAGCCAGCAACCCTCTCCTTATATCTTAGAGAGAGAAAAATGACCCTCACAGCATGCCCTGGATGCCAACATACTTGGGCTGTTACAGAGCAAACGAGACAGAACAGGCAAAATACCGTAAGGAAAGAATCCCATGTAAATCAGCTCACAGTGTGTGGTCTTCTCAATGAGACCAGGGTGAGGTGAGAGAATATATTTTACTGAGCTCTGTGTGGCTTGAAAGCTTGTCCCACTCACCAAGAGAAGTTGGTCCAATAAAAAATATTACCTCGCCCTCTTCCCCCACTGTGTCTCTAATATCCTGGGACTGACATGGCTACAACTACACTGCCTCTTCAGTGAGGTATTTTGCGACTATATTGTTCCCTGTGGGGGAATTACCTGCGCAGAGGCTTGCAAGGTTCCACTCACTGAATTTCCACGGTTTCAATCCACCTAGGGGAGGGCAGGGTATCAAAAGTGGAGACACAGGACCAGCAGTTTCCCTTCCAGCCTCTCCTCCCTAAGTGGAGGGTTTCACAACTGGAGATGGATGGTGCCTAAGTGGATGCTGCATCTGGCAACACTAGACTGGAAATCTCCACAGGCGTTAGTGGTGCTGGAGGGCTCTCATCCGTCTCATCCTTCATCACAGTCTAAGCTGCAGATCCAGATTTCCCCACAAAAAGGCTTCCACAGGGTGTGGAGAAGGGGGAGACCAATGACGCCGAGGCAGCAGTCCCCCTCTGCCAGCCTCCTCCAGAAGAGCTCCCAGGAGGTCAGCAGCCCTGTTGTCCTGCACTGGGAGTGAATTAAAGACAGAGTAAATCCCAGGGCAGTCCCTTGCATTAGGCTGATTGTGACATAGGCGGTCCCTTGCATTAGGCTGATGTTTATTTTTTCGTTCCATCTGGAATTCTGCCCGATAATATTTTTTAAAAGCAACCCAACAAAAATTTGACACAGGACGGATTCTATAGGTACTAGCGTACAGCAGATCCACCGGCTTTTGCACAGTACTCTGATTGCACATTGACAGCGGATGCTTTGTTAGCGCTGGATGCAGCACTGTGATTCACTCAACCTGGCAAGGTTTAACTGGGATTAGTGTAGTAGTCTTACTATGCATAACGACGTCTTTTGGTGACATTACAGTGCATGCTGTCAATATGTAATAAGAATGCTATGCATTGTGCATTACGGAGTTGTGGGAATCAAGGGGATTTTTGCATATTAATTGCACACACACACAAAAAAAGGCATAGGACCCTATTGGCTTAATTAGCTCTATTATTTCTCACACAAATAGCTAAATTACATTGCTATCGCTCTCCTACATGATGCTTGCTTTTCAAAGGGACACACTGCAGTATACAGCCCAAGCCCCTCACAGGGGCAATGCAATGATACGCCAACTCCCTGGAAGAAACTGAGGCGGCGTTGTGCCTCAAGGACGTATGGGCCCTCTTGGAGCTCTTAGGGAGGTTGCTAGCTGGCTGATGAGAGGCGCCTACGCTACCCTCTTTGCAAATGTGGAGTTATCGCATCCTTTGAGTGCAAAGACTCACTCTCAGGGTGGGCATAAGGGGAGCAGAGCTTCCTTGAACCGTCTCCCTTTCTTGTGCACCTGGGAAGGGACTGGGTACAATATGGCCCTAAAGATCTATTGCTTCTTATGCCTACACAGCACAATTGACACACACACACAACTATGGGTGTCGGACATCAGCTGCATTTAGCGCACCTCCGGCCAGGTTCTGATTCCAAGGACGTTGGTGTAAATTCTGAGTAGCGCAATTCAACAGGGGTTCTGCTGAATGTACACCAGCGTAGCTGGGAGGAGAATTTGGCCCTGTGGCACATAAATGCCCATTATAGGCAGCTAAATGCCAATGTAGTTTACTTCCAAACCTAAAAACTCAATGTACAATTTTTAAAAAGTAAGTCCCATGTGGAGCTGATCTCCTCTACCTTATGCATTCACAGACTGTAACAATTCATTGTGAACAGGAAGCTTAAGAAACAGACTCAAAGTTTATAATGGAAACGCAAGACACAAAATAAAAAGCAAAGCAATGCATCTCCAAATCTCAGGATCCTCCCCAAGGAACTAAACAACCTCTACATTATCAGAACATTTAAATAGAGTCTTAAAACAAAACTGGATGAAGTTGAGTCTCAAACTTTTTCATAGCATGGGCCACATCTTCATAGAAAGATTATCTCAGGGACTTCTCCCCTCCCATTCTCACACACAAGTCCCCTCCGTTTAAGTTCAATGGGTATAACCTCATTTCTCTCTCATAATCAAGTAACTAGGAATTGGGTACGTGGAGCAACATTAAGAAAACATTTCATCTGTTTTTAGCTTCTTTTAATGTGATTCAAACAAAAAGGGGAGCTGGGACCATGCAAATGATCAGTCTCCATGGATCACAAGCAAATGTCCACAGATCACTGTTCTAAAAATGAACTGTCAGAAATAATCATGCACTAGCAGGGATGCGGATAGGGAGAGCGCAGAGCTCTTTTCTGTTTCTAACCTGAATCATTCCATAAAATGAAGTGAGACCAAACTCAAGGAGCGAAACATCATCACAGCTTTGTAAAGGAAAACTGCTCCTGTTGTATTAGAACATAGAGCTGTGCAGTGCAGGATAATTGGTCACTTCAATTGGAGGAGCCCAAAGAAGCACTGGAAACCAAACATTTACAATCCTCTTCTTGGCAAACAAATGTTGCCATAATTCACAGTACAGAACCCCGCCCCCATACACACTCCTACAGGTTCAGACTGCACTAGCTTTGTGTGTTTCAGTTTGGTTGGAATCAGTAAGACCCAGCTCTTGAGAGGCACTGAGCCATGGACTGCAATGGGAATGCAAAAACTCAGGGCCAAATTTTTAAAGGCATGTAGGTGCTTAACTTCCACTGAAATAAATACCTTTAAAAATCTGCACCCCCACTCTCAGTGTCTCCATTCCTGCACTTGACGCAGGAGCAGAGGGGAGCAAAGGTGAGTCTAATGTATGTTTGCACCTCCCCTAGGGGCATTGGTAAGTCAAAAATAGGTAAGCCAGTGTGTGCTGCAGCCCCCTTCCCTCACCCGACAGGTGATGTCCCTGCCCTCAGGAGACCCTCTGTGCCAAGGGCTGCAAGAGAAGATGGAAAAGAGCTTCTGCACTAGCTGGGGAACCCCCTTACACTGGGGATACTCCAGAGTAGCACCAAGGTCTTAGTGCTACTGAGAACCTGGCCCTAAATTGGCATATCCGTAAGAACAGAGGGGTACATTGGAGTCCAAAGGCAAAGGCGAATGGTTCGGCTTTGTTAGACACATTGTCCTTCCCTGTTCCTTAGAACCTGAACCCTTCCATACTAACAAAGAGACTGGAACCATCCAGGTAGCATCTCTGGGCTGGTCTAATATTGACTGAGTTCCTGAAATAATTTTGATGACATTTTGTTCAAAGTTGTTCCCCGACTTAGCTGCAGATCGTGCTCCAGCACAAACTGCAATTTCAAAGTCCCAAAGAGTTTGAAATGTAAGTGAGGGGTATTTACATAGATCCCCGTGCCTCACTGAGAAAAGAGACCCCCAGGTTATAAATTCCTCCAAAATTGTGCAACAAAATCCTGAAATAGCCACCCCACAAATGCTCTGCTGGATAGGTCCATATTTCATGTTATTAACTAAGGACTGGGCGTGACCTTCAAAGGCTAGGTTTGGAGAAACATGCTAAAGTTGGCAGGTTTATTCAACTGTGTTATTAGATGAGCCTCTTTTTGTCATCAGGTGTGAAATCTCCGAAGAACAGGATCTCTCATGTGAATTCCTGTGCATCAGCTGGCTGGGAAATTCCTAATTTAGTTTGCCCTATTCTGTTATTTACATTTCCCGTACCAGCTCCAGCTAGGTAATGCAAAGCTCACCAAAAACAAAACAAAATAAAGTAACCAAACTGTTTTGAATCTCAGAGGTTTGGGTCTGGTTTGGTTCAAGTTTGGGATGAAGATTCAAGTCAATCTTTCTTTTAGCCTAACTGGCTCAAGCATTCCAGCTAATGAGAAGAGACAGAGACAGTCTTGAGACACCAGGTCTAGATCCGGATCAGAACTTTCCCAGAGTTCAGTCTGATCAGAATAAGGTAACCATCACCCTCTGTTACAAAAGTTAGGAAAAACCTCTGGTGTAAACTCAAAAACAGACATACATGCTATTCTCCCTGTCTTCAAAGGGTGGGAAGTCTTTATTCTATGGAATAAACAAGCAGCCACGGAATGAATATTCACCAAAACCAACCTCCCTGATTTGTTTTTATTGCACTTCACAGATAAACCCATCTTGGCAGGGGTCCGCTCCTGTGTACAAGGGAACAAACTAACATTAAAATCACCAAGAAAAATGTTAAAAGTGAGATTCAAAAATGCTAGGCTTCTCAGCAGAGATCGGATCAATAAAACATGTGTAAAGCTAGTCAGTGTAATATCTAAAGGCAAAAGGAGAAGTAGGACCATCTTACCCATTCCCTTCCCTGCAAAGCCAATATGACCAGAGACAGTTCAGGCACTAATCATGGGCCTGATCCTGAGAGGGGCTGAGCACCGCCCCACCCCCTACCCCCACGTCAGGACACAGGCCAACGTTTTTGAACTTGAGTGTTTGAAGTTAGGCACTTGACTGAAAGAGGTGTGATTTTTCTGAAGTGCTGAGCACTCACAGCTCCCACCTCTCTTAGGTACTGATAGGGCCACCATTCCCATAGCACCTCACAATCTGTAATGTATTTATCCTCACAAAGACGCCTGTGAAGTAGGGAAGGGCTGTTATCCCCTTTTTACAGATGGGGAACTGAGGCACAGAGACAAGACGTGAGTTGCCCAAGGTCACACAGAACCCCACTGAGCATCCTAACCACTGGCCCATCCTTCCTCTCTTCCTCATCAAACTCATGGATTTGGGTGCCTACCGTGCCACCTTGCATGATCAAGTGTATTGGACATATGTGACAGCCTGGAGTTTCCCAGGTTCTGAGTTGAGTAGGAAACTCATGGGCCTACCAGACCAGTTACAGGACCACAAAGGTTGTGAACTGACTGCTTTGCCTTCCCCCGTGGAACTGGCAGCTCTGCTCTTGCTGCAAGCCACACAAATCAGAAGATGCACCAAGCAGCCTGGCTCTGCCATTCCTGTGGTCATTTAGGCAGTGCTATTATTTGTAAGCAAGCACCACACTAACTTTTTCAACTCTAGATTACTTTCCCGGTCCCAGTGCAGTTACTTAGGAGGCATAAAGCCCGGGGCTTGGATACCACAGGGATGGTCATGGTCTCAGAACCTGAATAGACTAGAACCCTGTGCACAATTGCTACTACAGCCGATGTCAAGTGATTGCCATGCAAGTCCTTCCGAAAGCAATCACAGAGGGGTTTGCCTCGCCGAGAGGAAAATAAAACGAGGAACAGAGGGAGACATTCATTGTATCGATTGTGTAAACTGCCACTGGCATGGCAATAAGCATTTTCGTTGCCATCCCAGGGAGTAATCCAGCCTGATAATTAGTACATGGGAGATAAGTGGAAAATCAGACGTCTGGTGAGGGTGGTTCAAGCCTTCTCCTGACATTGATAATGTGCAGATACATAGATCACTGTCGGGGCATCGTGCCACTGCGAGCCTGTGTCTTCCCATTGCCTCATCAATCCATCATCCTCTTAGTTGCTGACACCTTGGCAGGCACTCACCGCCAGCTCTGCATTTGAATTGCAAGGAGCAAGCTCCATCAGGGAATACAGATTTTAGAATCTAAGATTCAAATTTGTTTAAGTATTGTGAACAGCAATTCCCTTGCAAGGCATCTTCATTGCCCTTTAGCCAAGGGGGAACAGTTGGGTCTTTGTTAGAAGTACAAATTGCTTCTTAATGCAAAGGATAAAGCAGAGCCCAGGCACCTCCTTAGAATTCCTCTTGGCTCCTGGTAATGCTGCTGAATGTCAATTTTAATTTTTGAAATTTAAACCAAGGGCTTTGTGTCTAAGCTCCATCACATCAGAGGGAAGGGAGGAATAGTCAAAAAGGATTAAGGATCCAGTGGGGATTGAGGATCCATAGCAATTATACTTCATTTGGGTCTCAGGCATTGGTTTAAATCATATTCTAGATGATACAATCGACAAGGCATTAGAGATTGGTAAGGGTATAACACATGTACCTGGTTATGAACTCTTCCTCCCTCCTCAGCAGGAGGGTTGTTTTGGGGTGCGATGCGGGGAGCAACACTCTCTCTTACATCAGGGCTGAATTTGCCCCTTCTCCCCCATTCAGTAAAGAGGCAATATACACTGCAGATCAAACAGGGGGCAGAATAGCCTTTAAGAGCCTGGTAATCTTTGTGCAACCTCAAACTGTTGCTGGAACAAATTCATACTAGCAGTGATTCCATTAGCTTCAGTGGAGTTAGAGCTGGGATGAAATTGATCTCAGCTGGCCAATGGGAGCCTCCGAGACTGATTCTTCTCTCACTTTAGTGTAAATTGGGAGTAAATCCATGGAAGTCAAGGGAACTGTGCTGTATAAAATCATCATAAAGTAAGGGGAGAATCGGGCCCTGATACGCTGGAATGTGAGTCAATAAAAGAAAGCGAGAGGGCCAGGAACTCAGCTGCCGCAAATCAACCTACCTCCCTTGGCTTCAAGAGAACAACCCCAATGTACACCAGCTGAGCATCTGTCATGATTCACACCCACAAGAAAGGCCAGGATTGTGTGTGACATTCTGTACGTGTGTTTATAGTTTTCAATGGCGAAAGTACAGTCACTCAGATGTAACCAGGAGAGAAGGAGAAGCAAAAAAGAGCTCACAGTAGATTTTTACTGGGCCTGATCTAAAGCCCAGGGAAGTCAGTGGAAAGACTGCCATTGACTTCAGTGGGGTTTGGAG
The DNA here is from genome assembly GCF_020497125.1 of Mauremys mutica. Taxonomy (NCBI): domain Eukaryota; kingdom Metazoa; phylum Chordata; order Testudines; family Geoemydidae; genus Mauremys; species Mauremys mutica. The sequence continues at coordinate 13,615,873 of NC_059081.1, read as the reverse complement.
CCACCTTATGTCAACGTATGCCTGAAAGTAAGTAAGAGTGTGTGTGTGTGTGTGTGTGTGTGTGTGTGTGTGTGTGTGTGTGTGTGTGTGTGTGTGTGTGTGTGTGTGTGTGTGTAGACAAACATACACATACTTAGTATTGTACAGGCCACTCTACCTTGAATGATCCCTTACAACGGTGGTTCTCTCATTCAGAGGTACGTGTACCTTGGGGGTACACAAAGGTCTTCCAGGGAGCACATCAATGCATCTAGGTATTTGCCTAGTTTTACAACAGGCTACATACAAAGCAATAGTGAAGTCAGTACAAACTACATTTTCCTACAGACAATGACTTGCTCATACTGTCCTGCACACTATATCAGCAGTTCCCAAACTGTGGGCAAGTTCGTTTTAATGGGGTCGCCAGGGCCAGTGTTAGGCTTGCTGGGGCCCAGGGCAGAAAGCTGAAGCCTGAGTTTTTAAGTGAGGTGAAATTTGCAGCGGGACACAAGCCAAATCAGACTCCTGAAAGGGCGACAGTAGTCTGGAAAGGTTGAGAGCCACGGCCTTACAATATGTGCTAACTAACTGTGCTAAACAATCTGCTCCATTTGCATTTTGCCGTGACGCTGGGGGCACCTTTCCCAGACCTGAAGACGAGCTCTGTGTGGTTCGAAAGCTCGTCTCTCAGCAACAGAAGTTGGTCCAACGAAAGATATTACCTCCCCCACCTTATATCTCTTTCTAATATAAACACAATTCTTCCTTTAATGCTTTATTACACAGGTCAGCCATACTATAAATCTGCAGTTTCATGCAATCCTTGATATAGAGTCTGATCCAAAGCATACTGAAGTCAATGGGCTTGGGATTAGGCCCATAACCCAAGGAAAATCTATTGTGAATGGATTCCATTCCCTTTGAAATGTGGGTGCTGGTGTGTACCTTCTCCTTTTAAACCCGCATACAAGGTGACACTCCCCCTGCCCCCTCCGTTAACAATAACTAAGGCTGGAGTAGGGGCTCCCTTACTAACTTTTAATTCTGCTGCAGACCTGGAAGGTTAAAGGGCCCACAACCGCCCGCACCACCTACCACCCTTTTCAGCCTCGGAACAGACACACAGCAAGAAACCATTGTCTAAAAACATAATTTAATATGATTTTTTTCTTGGTGGTGGTTAGATTGTTTGCCAGACTGGAACAGAGACTTGACGTTCATTACATCATCATTCACCCGAGTATTGCATGGAAAAGGAAAGAAGAAAGTTACACTTGACCCCATACAAACAAACAAACAGCATAAGAAGAACCAGTGCATGTAATAATTCAGACCCACTCTTCAGATCAATCAATCAATCAAGATGATAATAATAAAGCAAAATGTATCAAGACTGATAAGCTCTAACTTAGTGTGAGTGACAGTTTTACCCTGGAATCTTTTATACACTCATGGAACTAAGGTGCTGGTCAGTTTCAAGCAGCTGATCTCATGGTGTAACAAACACAAGGACAGAGATACACCAAGGGCTGGGGTGGGGGGCTTGCTTGGTTTGTTTCCACCAATCAAATGTACAAATTGAGAACGACGCGAAACTGACGGTGGCAGGGCAGTGGGTACAATGCAATCGGCCACACTTTTAATCGGGGTATAAAAGGAAGCCAGAGAAAGTGCTGTACTTATTGTTGTTGCCGCCGTGTGCTTTGCCTCCGTCCAGCTTGACGTACACCTCGTCCCCCGAGTCCAGGTGCAGCACCACGCTGTTGCTGGCATAGTCATAGTTCTGATCGGCATCCTGCGCAATGGCGCTGGCCCGCACCTGCAAACCAGCCAACCGGGGTGGGGGGGGGCTCAGACGCTGCCTCCACTAGCCCCCCACATCTCACCCCTGCCCCCAAATCCTCCACACCTGCCTCTCTCCTTCCCCCTCTCACTGACGCTCTTTCAACCCAGCTAACCCCTTCCCCTCTTTGCCCCTTTCCCTCTCTAACCTTCAACAGCCTCCTTACCTCTTTTTACCTATTTCTCTCTAACCTACCTCCTTCCCTCCCTTCACCGCTTAACCCACCCCCAGCCTCCCTCACCTTTTTTCCTCCTCCCCCTCTATAACCCTCCCCCTCTCTAACCCTCTTCCCCCTTTCTCTTCTCCTCGTTTAAAACCCCATCTTCTCCCTTCCCTCCTTCACCCCCTGTAGCCCCCAACTCCGCTGTCCCTCTTCATCCTCCCTTTCCCCCAGGCCCTTCTCCTTGACACATATTTATTTCCTCTTCCACTTCCCAGATCCCCCCCTTCCCCCCGCCACACAAACATACACTTTCCTTTCGCTCACTTCTGCACATTCACACCCAGCTCTTAACCCCTTCCCCCACGGTCGGCACACCGAGAGCTCCCCTTAGCACAGCCTGCCTGCCAGACAGGCCGTTCCCTAGACAGCGTGCCGCTGGGAAAAGTTTCCTGCACGTCTCAATCTCATTCCCCCTTGTTCCAGGTAGCGGCGTTTCTAAAGTGTACAGGAACCGTCCCCCGTAAGGCTCTGACTTGTCACCTGGAGGGTCCTGGAACATGGGGAGGGGCGGCCCTGCCCAGACTGACAGAGAAAAGTCGGGGCAGGAAAGAAAAGTCTGTTCTCAGAAGTGGAAAATCACTACATTGAAGGAAGGGAGGGGGTAAGAAAAAGGTCGGGTCCCCTGTGCCCCAGACTCTCCCCAGAAGCCAGTGTGGAAGGCAAAGAGGGAGGGACCCAGGGTAGGGGAAAGAGTCCCCCACACAAGAGGGAAGGATCCAGGAAAGAGGGAGTCCCAGAGCCAGGAGGGCTACGAGACAGTGTGATGGGGCAATCTGCCAACAGGCACAAGCAGAGGTTCCCAAGCACACAGGAGGGGACAGACGTGCACAGGGCAGCAGGGACAGGATGGCAGTCTCACAGTTTTCTGCCCATAGGGTGATGCCATCCCCGTAGGAAGGTGTCGTGAGCACCGGGCACAGGATGGGGGCAGGGTGTCCTGCACTGGGAGGGTGGGAGCAGGGTCCTGGGCACAGGGAGGCTGGCTGCCCTCCAAAAAGTGGCACAGGAGAGGGGTATCCAGCTCTCAGTATTTATAATGATCATGCTCAGGAGGGCATCGCAGGGACAATGGGGAGACAAGTATCCTGGGAATAAGATGCCAGGGCACAAGACTGTTCCTAAGTGCCACAGGGATCCAGGCATGGGGGGAGGTGAGGATCCCAGGCCCAGTGGGTGAGGGTGCTGGTGTCCTGGGCTCAGGGGGTGAGGATCCCAGGAATGGGGAGATGAGGGTGCTGCTGTCCCAGCCACAGGGGAGTGATAGACCCTGGCTCAGACCGAGGTTCCCAGACACAGGATATGACTGTGCCAGTGTCCCAGGCATGCGGGGTGAGAGTCCAGGGCTCAGGTGGTGAGCGTCCCAGGCACAGAGGTGTGCCAGTGCCCCAGGCAGGGTAGGGTCAGAGTCCTGGGAATAGGAGGTGTGAAGATGCCCTTGTCACAGGCACAGGGTGAGGGCCCCGGGAACGGGAGTGAAGTTCCTAGGCACACGGAGTGAAGGGCCCAGGCACAGGGGAGGAGGGCCCGAGCGCAGGGCTGAGGGTCCCAGCACAGGGGGAAGGGGAGGATCCTGGGGATACAAGGGTGCTGGTGTCCCAGACAGGTGGGGTGAGGAGCATGGGGGGAGGGTCTCAGCCCAAGGCAGAGGGTCCCAGGCACAGGGCTGAGAGTCCTGGGTATGGGAGAGTAGGGGACGGGGTGGAGAGAGGTGAGGGTCCCAGGAACATGGGGAGTCAGTGTCCTGGGCTCAGAGGGTGTGGGGCACTGGGGAGTGAGGGTCCAGAGCATTAGGTGGGGGGCATGTGGGTCCCAGCTCAGGGCTGAGGGTCCTGGTAAATGCTGAGGGTCCCAGCCCACAGCGGGGCAGGGGGAGGGTACTGGCCCCGGGCGGAGCGGGGAAGGACTGAGGGTCCCAGCCCGGCATGGGAGGAAGGGTCACAGGCACATGGGGTACTGGTGCCCTGGACCTAGAGGACAAGGGGCACTGGGGTGAGGGCATAGGTGCTGGAGCTAGGGTGCTGCCGCACCCCTTGGCTTAGAGTGGTTTCCATCAGATAAAGGGTTTTTCCAGGTTGATTCAGGAGGGTCCCTGTCAAGGAGAAGGGTCCCAGGCAGGGGGCGGGGCTGAAGGTCCCAACTCGGGGCGATGGAAGTGGGGGCGGGGTTGAGGGGGCGGGGGCTCGGCCTGGGGCTGCGGAGGGAGGAATCCCGAGGGAGGTCCCGGGGCGGTGGAAGGGGCGGCCCGGCCCGGGATGGTGGAAGGGGTGGGCCGGTCTGGGGCGGTGGAAGGGGGGGCCCGGGGATCGCGGCCCGGGGATGTGGAAGGGGGGCCCGGGCCGGGGCTGTGGAAGAGGGGGCCCGGCCCGGGATGGTGGAAGGAGGGGCCCGGGGCGGTGGAGGGGGGATCCCGAGGGAGGTCCGGGGCGGTGGAGGGGGGGCGGGGCTGTGGAAGGGGGAGCCGGGCCCGGTCTGTGGGGGCGGGGGGGGAGCCAGGCCGGGGCGGTGGAGGGGGGGCGGGGATGTGGAAGGTGGGGGATCCCTGCCCGGGATGGTGGAAGGAGGGGCCCGGGGCGGTGGAAGGGGGGATCCCGAGGGAGGTCCCGGGCGGTGGAGTGGGGAGCCCGGCCCGGGGCGGTGGAAGGAGGGATCCCGAGGGAGGTCCCGGGCGGTGGAGGGGGGATCCCGGCCCGGGCGGTGGAGGGGGGAGCCCGGCCAGCCCCCAGGACCCACCTGGCCGTTCTTGCAGAGATCCGCCCACATGCTGGTGCCGTCCCCGCCGCGCATGAGGATGTGGTAGGTGAAGAAGTAGATGCCCCGCACCTGGCAGCTGAACTTGCCCGTGGCCGGCTCGTAGTGGTTGCCCAGGTTGGTCACCACGTCGTCGAACTTGAGCACCTCGTAGCCCTCGTGGGGGCTCTTCAGCCCCACGTAGAAGGCGATCCGGGGGCCGCTGAAGGCCGCGCTCAGCGCCCCGCTCACCTCCCCCGCGGCGCCCGGCCCGGGGCCGCCGCCGCCCCCTGCCGCCCCGGGCGCGCCAGCCCCGGCCCCCGCCAGCCCCGGCAGCCCCGGCTTGCCCGAGTCTCCCCGCTCTCCGGGCGGCCCTCTGGGACCGGCGGGGCCCGGCTCCCCTGGCGGGCCCCGGGGCCCCGGCTTGCCCGGCCGGCCGGGCTCCCCCTTGGGCCCCGGGAGGAAGGGCGGCGGGGGGTTGGCGCTCAGGTCCTGCAGCGCCTCCACGGCGGCGGTGCTGCTGGGGCCGCCGGCCCGGGCGCTGGCGCTGGCGCTGCTATAGGGGTCGCAGATCATGCGGCAGGTGCCCATCATCTCGTAGTGCGCCGCGCTCTCCGGGGCCGCCTGCAGCAGCAGCGGGACGGCGATGAGCAGCACGAGGCCCATGGCGAGGGCCAGCCCGGCCGCGGCCAGCAGCCGCTTCCTCCTCTGCCAGAGCCGGGCAGCGAGCGCGACCAGCTCCTCCTTGCTGGGCGAGGTAATGGTGACTCAGTGGCGAAGCCTCCCTGCGGGGAGGGCAGAGAAGCGGATCAGCCCCCGGCCTGGGGCAAAGCGGCTGCCGCCCCCCCTCCGCCCCCGCTGCCCCCCTCTAGCGGGGCGCCCGGGCAGCCTCAGTCCCTCGGCATCGCCCGGCCGGAGCCTGCTGCGGGGCACCTGCCAGCCAGCCCGCCCCGGGCGCTCCCGCTGGACGGGGCCACCCAGCCTGGCAACTGGAGCAGCAGCGTGGTGCGCACTGAGCGAGCCCCTCCCCGGGCAGGCGGGGGGGGTCACTAGCGCCCACCCCCCCCAGCAGCCTCAGCCCTCGGGGATCCTCCCCCCAGCAGCCTCAGCCCTCGGGGATCCTCCCCCCAGCAGCCTCAGCCCCCGGGGATCCCCCCCAGCAGCAGCCTCAGCCATCGGGGAGCCCCCGCCTCGCAGCCTCAGCCCCCGGGATCCCCCCCCTCAGCAGCCTCAGCCCTCGGGGATCCCCCCCCCCAGCAGCCTCAGCCCTCGGGGATCCCCCCCAGCATCCTCAGCCCTCGGGGATCCCCCCCCCGCAGCAGCCTCAGCCCTCGGGGATCCCCCCCTTCCCCCGCAGCGGGCAGTGCCAGGCGCCAGCGGTAACTCACGAGCGAGCGGGGCGGCGGAGCAGCTCCCAGGACGCGGGCGAACAGGTGGGGTAACTTTCCCCCAAGTGCTCAGCGCAGCCGGGCCGGGAACAGGGCCCCCCCCCGCCGCCGCCTCCGGGCCGGCTCAGCAGGCAGCCAGCATCGCCGCGAGCCCCCAGCTGGTCCGCACCGGGAGGTTTTACTCGCTCCGGCGCGGTCCCCGAGAAGGGACGGGGCGAGGCTTTTCAAGCCGGTCACTCCATCCTCCCTGCCCCGCCGCAGGAGCAGCCGGCGAGGATCCACAGCGGCGCGCTGACTGCAAGCGGGGCCGGGACGCCACCTTACACATGGAGCCTGCCCGCCGAGTGATGCTCACACCTGCTAGCTGCGCCCATCATGTCCCGGCCAAGGTGACTTGCGCTCAGTGTTTGCTACGCTGTGATTTCTCTCCCCGCCGAGACAGAGGCAGCGAGTGGGGTTGCTGAGTTCAGCCTGAAATCAATTATACTCTCTAGTGGAAAGTCAGGCTCCCCTTGGACTAAAGCCCGTGTTTGCTTGGAGAATAACTGGATCATTTCGTGGGGCTTTCCCGTCATTAACTAAAACTACGATCCTCTATTCAATACCTTTGTGCATCCCCGCGATCTCTTTCCTTTTCTTTCCTTTTCGGCTATTGACCAGGGTTTTAGAGTTTTCTGTAAACGTTTCCCCCAGATCTTTCTAGTGTTTTGTTTGCCATTCTCCCCCACATCACAGCCCTAGATCCTCCTCTCTGCCAGGATTAAGTATCTGGAAGGCAATATATTCAGCAGCTAATCAGATACGATGTTTGCTATGACAAAGTGTTCAAACTGCCTGCTGAAAGCTGATTCAAAACTGTTGACATTCATAGGAGATATAACACTATTTCCATTCACAAAATATCAAAGACAATGGTGCTGATTATTTTCTACTTAATAGAGCTACCAGAAATGGTTGGGTTATTACATTAACTACTCTCATTCCCCACAACTTCTATGCACCTTGTTCTGTTCTCACGCAGATTTTGTCTTCCAGAGTTACTTCTTTTTTTTACACCATGTGAGATCAGAAACAGGCCCAATATGTATGTGTGATTTTGCCCAGCCGGAAAACCACAAAAATATAAACCTCAAACACTGGCCTTGATTCTGTCCTTATTTACTCTGGTCTAAATCAGGAGTAACTCCAGTCAATGGATTTACAATGATGGGGGATCAGAATCAGGTGTAACATTATTTATATATTTCTTTGAGAGATGAAGGACCAGAACCCCAACTAATGTCAATCAGCACTGACTTCAAGGGAGGTATGTCAATTTACATCAGCGGAGGATCTTGCCCATAATTTGAATTGTCGAAATTTTCAAATATAGTCCCATTTTTTAAAAATTCCAGTTAAACACATCATTATAGTCACAGAACAAAAGATATTAAGTCATTCATTTGTCAAACTTGAAATGCAAACCCCTTGGTTTTATAAAGAGTTGCTACTAAACAAGACAATATTCATGGATCCACCAAGACAATGCTCCCGTCCAAAAGATGAGACTAAAGATCTGCTCACATTAAAGGAAATTCACTATAGTAATGACATTGGCGTGAACAGCTGTTGGAGGCACTGTACAGGGCAGGGCAGTGGCTTTCAACCTTTCCAGACGACTTTAGCTCTTTCAGGAGTCTGATTTCTCTTGCGTATCCCCAAGTCTCACCTCACGTAAAAACGACTTGCTTACAACATCAGACATAAAAATACAAAACTGTCACAGCACATTATTACAAAACAATTGCTGACTTTCTCATTTTTACCATGTAATTATAAAATAACTCAATTTGAATATAAATATCGTACTTACATTTCCGTGTGTCGTATATTGCACAGTATAAACAAGTCATTGTAGGAAATTTTAGTTTGTACTGACTTTGCTAGTGCTTTTTATGTAGCCTCTTGTAAAACTCAACAAATAGATGAGTTGATGTGCTCCCAGGAAGACCTCTGTGTATCCCCAGGGATCCGCATACATCTGGTTGAGAACCACTAGGTCAATGCAATGTAGAGTTCACTGAGCTTAATTCAGCAACAATACATTTACCTCAAGGGTTTGCCCCAGTATAACTATACTGATATAGCTACCCCATATCAATTTCCTTAAGGGTCTAAGAGGTGACCGAAGTGCCCAGTGGAGAAACAAATGACATAGGGATGATTTTATGGTAAATACGGTAATAATTTCCCAAATTATGATTTCAGTGCAGAGAAGATGCCTAAATTGGCCCAATGCCTATCACCTGGGTCATCCCCCTTTCTACAAATTGCCAGTATTTCCTTTTGCTTTTCTGACTGAATAACAATGTTGTCATGGGCGCTCCTGCATCATTAAAAGTCTACGGGGTTCTTGCCTCTGGGCAATAAGTTATGATGCTATCCACACATCTAATGTGAGTCTGTTGGGCACCCATCCCACAGCTGGAAGAGAAAGTAAGGGGGTTGTTTTATTGTTACACAGATTTCCTAAGGCTAGATTTCAGCATGTCCCAATTTCTTGGTGCTGAAAAACATCAGTTTGCTTTGGTTTCAGCACAGTTAAGGGCGGACTCTTGGTTTGAAAGAATAGTAAAACTTGTAGGTCAAAGGAAGCAAGTCATTTGGGGCCTGATCCAAAGCTCATTGAAGTCACTAGCCCTTAGGCATCACGTGCAAATGATGGCATGTACACTTATTACAATTGCCACCAAAAGGATTCAGAGTCCTTCTAGGAGCTTTTATTGCAATTTAAAGAGTGGTGAATTAAGACCTTTCAAACTGGAATGCGTATGCTTATGGCCCAGATTCTTATCCCAGTTACACCCATAGGAATCCTGAATAAACCTAGTGTCTTCACTGGAGTTACTCTGGATTTACAGTTCTATATCTGAGTTCAGTATCGGGGCCCTTGTGCTGAGAATATCTCCTTATCTCTCCACATCTCAGTATGTAAAGCTGCCAGGGATATAGGTTTAACAGAAAACCTGTAGAAAAATTGTACAGATAATTAAAGAGGGCCACAAAATTACAGGAACCAGTAAGGAATGTGCAGCAAAACATTTTAAGAAAGGAGATCACAACGTTCATCTAGGATCCTTTCTCCTCCTTTGAGTTAATAGTTGTATCCCACAATATTCTTTTAACTCCACATACTTGTCTAAAGCCTGGTGGAATCTGTTTCCAATAGTTGCCCTCAGTTTTATCCAAATATTAAGTAACTAAATAAATTCTGCTTAAATTGCTTTGCTGATTAGCCCTTCCTAAGCTTCAGTTAATTTCTCTTTTGTTTTGGTATTTGTCACTTGCTCAGATCCCCTTGTATATATGAAGCCTCTGTATTCCCTTCAGAGTTTTGTATACCTTCCTAAGATGTCCCTTTAATCTCCTGTTTTCCAAAGACTGCAGCTACACAGTAGCTTTTCTAACCCTTCCTGAATAATTAAGTTCCTGTATCATTTGGGCTGTCCTCTCTATTTGCATTATATCATTTTTATAATAAGGTGACTGGGACTATGAACAATATTCCAAATGTGGCCTCACTTAGTCCCTTATACAATGCTAGGATAATTTTCTATGACAGGGATCAATTATTCCCACAAGTCAACAAGGACAGAACAAGTAGGAACAGGCTTACAGCTGCAGCAGGGAAAAAACTAGGTGAACTGTTAGCAACATTTTTATAAAGGACAGTTAAGCAATCAAAGAAACATACAAGATGGGTGACAGACATGTCAATAGTTAGATTAGACACCCTTCTGCCAGGGATTTTTTATGAATAATTTCATTATTCTTCTATGATGCGCAGAGATGGGCTAAATTACCCACTAGAGGTTCCTTCCAAATCAAATTGTTCTAAGATCGGAATAGTATCAGTTTAAGGTCTGATATATTTAACCCAGGGGGGTTAAATCCTGCACTTTATGGGATGTGGCCTGAATGATTTAATACATCTTTTGCATGTAACTACCACTGTGATCCTGTCAGATTCTGCCACAGGTAAATTGAGTAGTAGCTTATTCTGGGAGTAGCCCCATTGCAGCCAGTGAGACCATTCCTGGAGTAAGATACTACTTATTGTGAGTAAAGGTGGCAGACTCTGGCCTGATACATTTACGTATGCCAGTGATTTGTTTGCTTTTCTTTCCTTTACTGCAATAGATAAATGTTTTGGACAGTATTTACCCACCAATCTTCCTAGCGATTCATTTGCGCCTCACCCCCATCCCAGCCCTAGATCCTTCTTGCTACTAGAATTAACTATCTGGAACACAGTATATTCAGCAGCTAGTAAAATGATACATTTAGTCCCTATCTTAAAGTGTTCACAGTTCTTGCTGACTGCTGATTCAAATCGGTTAATGTGGCATTTGCCGAGTATAAAAGACAATGGCTCTGATTATTTTTGCTTAATAAAGGTACCAGAAACAGTTGGGCTATTAAATTAACTGCCCTCATTCCTGACAAATCCTATGCACCTAGTTCTGATCTCATTCACACAGGTTCTGACACTGTTCTGATCTCATTCACACCTAGTTCTGATCTCATTCACACAGGTTTCTGACACTGTTGGCTTAATAGAGTCATTTCCAATTTACACCACTATGTAAACCCAACAGGTACATGTGGCTTTGCACAGTAGGAAGGGCATAGGTTAAACAGTACAAACAGCCTCATGATTCGCATCTGACTGTCTGCAGGGCAGAACCTGGAATAATTGGGGTGGTACTGGCTTAAAGCCAGAGTGTGAAATCAGAATCAGGCCCACTGTTTTTAAACATACGGTAATTTCTATTACAGATCTAATTTGAAATGAAAATATTTTCACATATATTTGAAATATAGGAGTTATTATCATTACAATTACACACATTATTGTATTTACAAACAAATGTTAGCTACTACAACTGCTCTCTACCACATTCATTTGCTGTACTTAAAAGACAAAAAGCCAGAGCCCCTTAAAAGGATCCCTCGCCCTGTAGATGGTGGTTGGGGAGTTAAAGTACAGAAGGGAGCCGCGCCTGGTGCTGCAGTCCTGATGGGGGCAGTGGGCATAACATAGGCATAACCTTTAGGACCTCCATTGACTTCAATTGGAGAAGGCTGGACTTACAGTGAGAAGGTATATTAGAAGACAGGTGGAATGATTTATCATCACTGAGACAGTAGCTATTCAGAAAAGCTAAACAAACTCACCCTACATTCTATTAAACCAATGAGAGTTTTGCCATTGCCTTTAATCGGAGCAGGATCGGACCCTTTGATGTTACTTCCTCAATGTCTATAATGTAAATCAATGTGCACAAAATCCAGATGGGGATAAAGAGAACAGATATTACAAAATTGTTGTTAAAGCTCGTGCCAAATGAAATAACCAGAGGGCATGAAATACAGCTGAAGAGCAGTCAGGCCCTAAAGGAATGTAGATAGAATTTCTTTACATAGACACTAGCTGTTAATAATTGATCCAAAATGGTTCACCTGGGAAAAAGAACAGTTCAGCTACCCACGCTGCCCCAGATCCTCAGCTGCAGGTGAAAAGCGCTCAGAACGGCTCAGCTCTCACAGGCACGGCTCAGGGGTAAGGGGAGAGTGCGCAAACGTGGCTTTAAGTCACTTCTTTGGTCCTCTGAGCCTAGGGGTGTCCTGGCATCGGCCTGATCCCTGGCATAAATTTACACTGGATGCCCACAGCCCCACAGGATTGTAAGGGATCCCTGGCCATGCCTCCTAAACTGGCAACTGAGGGGAAGTGAAGGAGCTGCTATAGCAGCTCTGTGCTTCCTGGGGAATTCTCATATGCAAAAAGAAACGTCAGTGCCCAGCTAAACCAGTTTCAGTGCTTTAGTGCCAGTAGAGTGGTACAAAGCTGCCTGAGGGCCATGATCCCTGTGGCAAGCTCTGGCTTAGAGAAGGTTTGGTGCTTAAATGGTAAATTAAAGCAAGCCACAGGACAACATTCTGCAGTTGTTAAAAGGCAAGATTGCAGAATTTGGGCCACAGTTAGGGTCCTCTTTCCCCACCCAGTGTTCCAACGTCTGCATTTATAAACCATTGGAGGGGAACCAGGTGAGCCCTATATTTGTCTTGTTCAATTTGCTTATTTAAACAACCACCCCTTTTCTAATGCACCCGTTGGACTAGCTCTGCCATGCTTATATGATCGAATAACTGTTTTTCTAACTGGGGTGGGGAGAGTTTGCTACAAAAATGGTCCAAGTTAACGCAACTGCATTTATGGAAAACATACCGGCGATTTCAAATGGTTGAGTAACCATTTAAAAGTCTGAGCTCACTTTCAGTATAAGACAAAACCCCTAGCTACTAAATTACATAGCACAATAGCTGGTTTTGAGCGACAGGAATTTTCAGGCATGGAGATAAAGTAGGACTCACCTATTACCGTCAGAATAAACTAGATCTCTATTTGGCTGCAGTGTGGTTGACATTGTGTATATGTGTGTGCTAGAAAACCCATGACAAAAACTGGAAATCGGCAATCTTTCTTCCAATCCCTCTGCAACGTCCTGGAGAACCTACTTCTCAGGATCATCAGAAAGCTGTCCTGGGATGTGGCTTTGGGGTCAAGACACACAACCAGTGTATTTATTCATATTCTCCCCCCCACCCTCCGATTTAAGCAAACTCCTACACACAATTCCTAGGCGGATTATTTCTGCGATGCACAGGGATATGTTGCTGCAGGGGGATGCAGTGCATGAATGGCTGGTTTTAGCCAGAATTCAGGCATACATAATACCTCTTTTTGTAGTGTATATCTGCTTCCATCTGGGAGTCCTCTACACCTGTGTTCATGTGCCAACCAGAATTTGTCCTCCTGAGCCTCACAAAGTTATTTTAAAAAAAATCAAATCTGCAGGGGGTGACAGATGGCTGTATCTGGACCTCTGATGTACTATTTTCTGTTACATTGCTGAACTTTACCTAACTTTTATGTGACTAAACGTTCTCCTTGTTACCATTACCATACAGCACCATAGTTGTGCATGGTACTTGACAAATAAAAGACTTGGCCCTGTCCCCGAGACAGTGCTCTGGAAAAAAACAGTTCACCAGAGTGTGGGGTGCTGAGTGTGGGTCTATACATAACCCAGGATAGATGTTTATTGTGTGGAACAGAAGCAGTAGTACCTTTATATCAGAGCCTTGCAACCCAACCACAAGTGTCCAGTTAGGGTCAGATATGAAAACGACTCAGCTCACTCGACTCAACTCAGACAGGGTCAGTCATGGGGCCCTGGGTGTGATGGCAGGGCTGGGATTGTTTGCATGGGGTGGTGGCAGCAGTGCCACCAAGTGAGGGAGCGCTGAGCTCACACCAGCTGTTTCCCACCTTGAGGCACACACCTGATGTGGCCAGATGGGATCCTTACCCATACCCCATCTTGCACTCTGGGTAGGGAGTACTTCATGGTGCTGTGCAAAAGCTGCCCTAATTGCAGCACTTAAGGAAATCCAAGGAGGAAATGATTGGGGGGGCTCTGCATGTGGGTATTTATCCTGGGCTGGGGCTCCCACCCATCCTCTGCCCACACCCAGGGTCGGGTAGAAGGTGGCAGTGAATGGGAGGAGGAGGAGCATGGCTGCCCCGGGCCCGCACAACAATGGAGCTGTCCTGACACCTGACTGCCCCAGCTATGCACTGGAATTCCAGGGGGCTGTGGCCCTGCTGGGGGGGGCTGCGGGGTGGGGAGAGGGTGCGGGCAGGTTTGTGACTTGCAGAAGCATATAGGTCTGTTTGCAGTGCCCATGGTGCTCCACAGGCCTCAGCTCCTGCCGCTCCTTGTAATCCAACGAGATCCAGGGTCAGTCGGGTATGTAAACAACCCAACAGTTGGGCTCAGATTGGGTTCGGGGCAGCTGTGGTCTAGTCGGGTTCGGGCTGGTCTTTAACATCAGGGATGACAGACCTCTGCTCTATAGGCAAACTTCGCAGAAAGTTTCTAATCCCTATTACTAACGGATGGGTAAGTGCACGGTAACGTTCTCCTGGGCCACATGTACATGTCGCCATGCCCCACTTCAAGGCTTTCTGGCCAAAAGTTGCAACACCTAACAGCGCCCCAGAGACATGGAAGAGGGAACCAGTCAAGACAGAGAAAGGAGACGCTGAGCCAGGGGAAAGAGCCAGGAGGCGCCTCTCTGCGCCAGCCAGGTAGGGAGCAGGGGCAGAAGTCTCAGCTTGGAAAGGTGTTCAGGAAAGGTCAGGCAGGAAGCCTGTTTTGAGTGGGCTGTAAAGGACCGTGAAAGCCCATTTGGAACAGGCCACCTGGGAGAAAAGGGCTGGAAGATTTGTATGGAGTTGGGTTGAACTGTTCATTTTTTTATGTTCCAGTAAACAGCCCCATCAAAGGGGAATCTTAACTACAACATATGGAATAGGTGTACTTGATGGAACGGACACAGGGGAAACTGAGGCACAGAGCCACGTTAAGCCAATCCTAGCACAGGCACATTGAACACAATCAGGTGGTCCAGATAACACGCACTCCCCACTCCTCGCCTGGCTAGCCAGGGAATTAGCTAACAAACCTATTGGATCACTGCCGATTATTTTTTAAAAATCATGGCTTACCAGGGAAAAAACTGGATGGAAGCTTTAAACTGATAGAAAAAATACAGGTTCCAGTGAAAAGCTGAAAAAGACACAATGAGCATAGTAGCCACCTCTTGTTGCATGCATGTAATACTAGCCAAGAGACAAACATTCACAGATCACAGGAGAGAGAGCTCCGTATTCAATCTCTTGTTCAATAGATGACCCCTGATTTTAACCCCCTTAGTCGCACCTCATCACATGTTGTATCTGTGATTGATTGATCCATACTTTGTTATTCATTTATTTAATAAATATTGAATTAACACACTGTTAATCTTCCAAAAAGAGATCACCAGAGAGGAGAAGCTAAACAATATAAAACTAAATTAAAAGCAAGACAAAGAGCTTCACTTAGTAACTCTGTAAAAGCAGCAAAGAATCCTGTGGCACCTTATAGACTAACAGACGTTTTGCAGCATGAGCTTTCGTGGGTGAATACCCACTTCTTCGGATGCAAGAAGAAGTGCATCCGAAGAAGTGGGTATTCACCCACGAAAGCTCATGCTGCAAAACGTCTGTTAGTCTATAAGGTGCCACAGGATTCTTTGCTGCTTCTACAGAACCAGACTAACATGGCTACCCCTCTGATACTTAACTCTGTAAACTCTCTCTCATAACCCTCCCCCTCCCTTCTCATTCCTTGTCACTTCATCTTGTTCAAAATGCAGCGTAAGCACTTCAGGGCATGGAAACATGGTTTTTTCCTCTCTTCTGGACAGCACCTCGCCCACTTTTGGAAGCGATATAAACATTAACATTGCAATTTAGACCCCAATCCTGCAATGAGCATCTGATGGGCAGCCCCCTGCACCTGCGTTTAGCCCTATTGACTTCAGTTGGAGGAGCATGTCTATGGGGTGGTACAAAGGGGTAGAACTAAGGAAGGAAGGAAAGGAAAGTTTAGGCTAAATAACATCAGGGAAAACGTCCTGACTGAGATTTTTCAGGCTGTGGACTGGATTCTCAAGGGAAACAGTGGAAGCCCCTTTGCTTGGGAGATTTAAACTATGCTGAGCAAAGCGCTAGAGAGTTTACTGCAGGGATCAATCCCACCCTGGCATGAAGATAGATGAGAAGCCCTAACAAGTCTTTTCTAGTTCTTTCTTCTAGGATTCTTATATGCAAGGCTGATGCTGACAGCAGCCAGGTGGTGTGTCTATGACTCAGCCTTCACGTCACCGCTTACAGTGGAAAGGTAGCGAGCAGCAGAGTCAGGGGATGAAAAAATGAAAGGAAGATGAGAGGCAGGTCAGTGTTCCCCTCCAGCAATCCCTTACCAGATGCACAGAGCCCGTTGCAGAGCACAGGCATAAGGGGCTGGTAAAGACAAGAAACATAAGGAATGGCTGGTCACTTCACTCTGCGTGCAGCAGAGTAGCAATGCATCATCCAGGCTTTAAATGCTATTCTGTTGTGCCAGCATTTTGGAAGTAATTACTGATGTAAGACATGGCCCAGGTGAGTTAACCTTCAAAGGCTGCCTATCAGAGCAGAGAATGGCCATCGCTGGAGTGTATTCGGTGTGTGGAGCTGTGGTTGAAGAAATAATTGGTAACACAAGTGGGGTTTGCAAACTAGGGGAAAACAGCCAAACAATGTAGTTTGATCCTGTTATCCAAGTGTGGGCCTGATCCAGAGCTCACCGCAAACAACAGAAGCCTTTCCGTGGACTTTGGCTCTGGCCATCACATTTGCAGTGATCTGGAAGATGAGTGCAGGGGATGTAACATTTCAAACCTGGAGATGTACACATTAAGCCAGCGGTTTTCAGCCTTGTTTCATTTGTGGACCCCTAAAAATTTTCAAATGGAGGTGCAGACCCCTTTGAAAATCTTAGACATAGTCTGCAGACCCCCAGGGATCCGCAGACCACAGCTTGAAAACCACTGCATTAAACAACAGGTGTCTGAAAAGGTGGCTGGGCAGGAATAGTGTTTGGCCTTGAAATCTGCAAACAGATAATTCTGAAATAATCTGGAAGCCTAAATGAATTGAGAATTTGAGCTTGATTCATCACTTCTTTATTTCAGCTTTATGTCGGCGTGATCCCATTGAAATCAATGGAGTGGCACTGGTGTAAAACTGGAGCAGAAGTGGTGAACTAGACCCTCCTATTTAAAACAATGGTTAAAAATTGCAGCTTTACATATATCCTTAAAAATACCCAGTCTGCCTCCCTCCTTACGCCTTATTAAGTAGTACTTAAACATGCCCTCAGCGAGAGATGCACCACTATACAGAAGTGTATGCACTATGTAAGTCTTCAGAATAGGATGTAAGCGGAGAACATGCACTGTCTTTACAGAGAGGCAAATTTTACCCTATATTAGTAGTTCTCCTATGTGCCCTATGTTCACAATCCTGGTACATATACAGATATAAACCATGGGCATCATCTGTAGCCAGGACTCAGGACTAACACCTCCAATATTGAACAGAGAAGCTGAAACATTTCTTTCCTCCATACTTAGGCAAAAGCTCACTTCCTCATTTTTGGTTCCTGTCTCTGTCACACTATTTACTATAATGATGTGTATTTAAAAAGGGGCTTCTCTCCCCTCCACCAAAAGACGTTTGATCCAAGGGGAGATGACCAAAAATCTCACTAGATTGTTGACTGTCTTATCACATAAACAGGCATAGCCCCTTTTTCCAGGTTGTCTATCAAAATTTTCTGAGTATAATATTAAATCCCCCACATCCAATTCATATTGGACAGAAAAGACATTGTCACAGGACCTTGACCACATTCTTTCATTATTATGATGATCTTTATTATTTACTTGAATTAATGTAGCATGTAGCATTGCAGCCTCATTGTGCTAGTCACTGCACATAGTAAAGAGACAGTCCCTGCCTCGAAAACCTAATAATCTAAATAGTCCAGATTTTTCCTCTAATGAAATACCAACTCCCACTGGACTAGAGTCAGTACCAGCCATCCAGAAAAGGCAAAGTACTCACTGCAAAAAGCTTTGGCATTACAAAACTTGGATGACACCTCTTTTCAAACAGTTAGGAGACAAAACCATGCGTCATGTCACAGGCACCTTTTAAAGTTATCTGTAATTCCTGATTTTCTCCACATTAAGCCTTGCTGAAGGCAAGGAGATTTCATTTCTCTATATAAGCGTTATTGTCTGCTCACTGTCTGTTCCTCCTAAGCTGCAAGTCATCTAGCTCCCAAATTTTCAAGCCTGACTGTTTCCTGTATGAGTGACACGTCTCGTGGTGACATAAACACTGCAGGGGCTGCTGGGAACAGCCTGAATGCTGAGAACTCTGTCCAAAAGGGGGGAAAAATGGCAAGAATATAGTTATGTGAAGTGAATGAGAAAGGAGTATCATCAAACAGGAGACTGCAAGGCACAGCTATTGAGAACTTGGAAGCTTGCACTATCCCTTTTGTAAACCAATTTCAAAAGGCGCTAAATCATGGCAGCAGTAGTGATGAGTTATGAAACTTGATCATCTTTTACATAGTTTCGATCCTCACAGACACAAGGGAGAATGTCTTTAGATTGTAAACACGTCTGGCCAGGGGCTGTCTCTTACTATGGGCTTGTCTACACAGTGCTGGCAAAAGCACTCTCGAAGGGTGTATTTTGTAAAGTGCGGTATGGTGTTTTGCTATAACTGCCCCACGTATACCCTGCTGGCGTGCGCTAAAAGGTACCTAGTGCACATTAAAGGAAGTGGAATTGCCAGGAAGTTGCAAACTCCCACCCACGGGCTCAACCTCGGAAGCTTCACCCTGAGAGGGGGACCTTTTGTCTGCTGTTACATGAGGACAATTCTTTTGAAATTTTTACCAGCTCGCACTATCGTTTTTTCACTGCCGCCTTTTAGGGGAATGCCTAAATCAGGCAGGCAGGGGCTGTACTTTTGTACTGACGCAGAGCACTTGCCTCTCATCTGAACATGCTGCTTGTTTGGTGGATCAGAAAACTTCCAAGTAAAGTTGCGTGGTTCTAGCCACTAGAACCTCTGAGTTGGCACATTAAGCCCAATTTTCAACCTTAGGCACTGAGGTTAGGGCAGCCAGTTCCATGTTGGGGCATTCAGATAGGCAATCAGGTGCCCAAATAGCCATTTTAGGTGCTTAAGTGCAAATCCGGGTGCCAAATTATGGAACTGGGGGCTGGACATACATATAGAAATTTGAAAACTGGGTTCCTGGTCTTGTTTTTTTTTAAACACATTTTGCCTTTTCCCACACAAGCAACTTTCTGACTATGTCTCTGTGTGTGTTTCACATGACAATAGCACCTACGTGCTCCATTGTGCTAGGGCCTGTACACAGTCATGATAAGAGGTCGTTCCTATTGGTACGGATAAAGATAATTTCATCCACCACTGCAATAAACCCACCACTGGAGTGAAACTGGATTGTTGGCACTGATAGCTGCTGCTCTGGGGTCTCTCCATTGGTAGCACTCCTGCACAGGACTTTGGGGGGGGGAAGGAAAGGGGAGCTCACTCCAGCAAGCCCATCACAGCTTTGCTGGGGTCATAGCAGCAGAGGTCTCTACACACAGAATCCTCTGCTTGGTTGGATGGGGGCTGAGACCTCCCTCCTCTGGGATAGATCCCAGGCTTCCTGAAGACTGGGATCAGTGATCTAGGGCATGGGTGGTAGTATTTATCCATCAGCTCAGCAGATGGCACATATAGGTGGCTACAGTACATCCACTGCCACCCCAGGGAGGGTTGAGGCCACAGCATGGAGGCAGGTCCATAGCCCATATCCTGTCTGGGGGGTGTTTAGGGTCCTATATTGACTTAACCCTAAAGGGCATCACATTCAAGACCACGAAAATCACTCTTCTCATCGTCACATAACATCCCTGTGGCAACTGCAGCAATTACTTCTATGGAAAAGCAACATTAGGAAAGTATTTAATGTAATTGTATCCATCTTAGTAGCTAGAAATGAGGCGGAGCCGCCAGCATCATATGACTAGCCCATTCTCCATGGAGCAAGAGCAAGTGCTTGGCAGACCATGCTCTGAGAGCCATTGAGTTACCCGGATGCAATCACCATACCCGGGGAAGATCTGAGCTTGGCAGCGTATCTGACAGCTGGATCAGTGCACGGCCTCCTGGCACCATGTTGGGTTATTGGTTCAATACCGACTGGAGTCAGGAAGTGGAAATGTGTGTCTATGATTTACCAGAATAGAAGAGGTTACTCATTGTAAATATACTGCACATATGGTGTGAGAGTGACAATGAAATTTCTGGTGTAAAAAAATATTGTCTTCATAAAAGGTATGTAATTACTTTGGAGGATTTACTCAACAGCTACACAAAATCCAGTGGAAGCAGTCTAACCTTTCTGAGGTTTATTAAGCTTTCTTTTTATTTATGGAAATGTCTCAACTCATGCAGGGCAAATGCCAGTAAAATACTAGAGATGCTGTCTGATCCAATTTTCATGTTATTTACAGACTCACATGGCCTGATTCTCCTCTCACTTACACTGGTGTTAATCAAGAGTAATTTCACTGAAGTCAAAGGGGTTACCCCAGCATTAGTTAGGGGAGAACCAATGATCTGATCCAAAGTGTATTGAAGTCAATGCGAGTCTTTCTACTGACTTTAGTGGGGTTTGGATCAGGTCCTGGGGCTGGAATCTCATACTGTACTTCCTACAGTTTACCGCAAAATGGTGATAACAACTTAGAAAAAAAACCCACGTGTTTTTATGCAATAGTGTAGATAGGCAAAAAAGACCTTGCTATGCACCAAGACTATCCTTAATTCATATCACATCCAATAAAACCTCGTCTACATTAAAGGAACATTAAGGATGCAAAGCCAAGCACTCAGAAATGCCAGAACTAAGTTTCCTCACCCAACCTTCATTTGTGCCTCCCCCTGCCCCATGTGTATGATTTATGACACCGTTTTTAATTACATGGTCACATACTATTTTTGCACAGGAGCTCTTCCTCACTCAGTGCACAGACTGGATGACACTCACTTATGCAATATTAATTTTATCCTCACCATTCAGTGTGTGGCTCCATGCTGTATTTACTGTACACCATCCGAACCCTTCACTAATTACAAAATTATTCATTTTCTCATGGGCACAGTCAACCTGTGGAACTCATTGCCAGGGGATGTTGTGAAGGTGGAAACTGGATTCATAAAAGAATTAGATAAGTTCATGGAGGGTAGGTGCATCAGTGGCTATTAGCCAAGATGGTGAGGGATGCAACCCCATTCTCTGAGTGTCCCTCAGCCTGTGACTGACAGATGCTGAACTGGATGACAGGGGATGGATCACTTGATGTTTGCCCTGTTCTGTTTATTCTGTTCATTCCCGTTGAAGCCGTGGCACTGGCCACTGTCTGAAGACAGGATACTGGGTTAGATGGACCATTGGTCTGACCCAGTATGGTCGTTCTTATGTTACGTTCGATGTTGCTCTCATCACAGCATCTTAGTGCTTTATGAACTCCAGTGAATTTATCTTCACGGTATCCTTGTGTGGTGGTGGTATTATTTCCATTTTACACATGGGGAACCCAGGCCTAATTTTTCAAAGTACCTACCATGTTATACCACATTATATGTCCAGAACAGAGCTCCTTTTGACCTCAGTTGCATTTGCGAGTGCTCAGCACTTCTGCAAATCAGACACCAGGTTTCTCAAGTTGGGTACCCAGAAAACAAGGAGCACAACTGTGAAAATGTTGGTTGATGTGAGTTGTCTGGCAGCACACAGGAACTCTGTGGCAGATCCAGGGATAGAATCCAGTTATGTAGGATGGCATCCAACTGCCTTAAGCACAAGACACTCCTTTCTCTTCCTCCAGTTCCCTGCTTCATCCACTACGCACCTTCCAACTTCCTACAGAGAACAGCACGATTGGCCCTGTGCACTGAATGAGGCAGAGGGCCAGTGAAAAAAAAGGCCAGTGTCGTGTAATTAAAGATGTTACCTTAACGCATATGCACAAGGGGGCCAAATTAAGGTTGTGCTGGCAACCTTAATTCTGGCATTTCCTAACGTATGCACTTTTCCTTGACTTTGCAGTGTTAACACTCTTCTAATGTAGTTTTTGTGTGTGTAATTTCCCAAGCTTAAAACAAAAAGTGGAAGAAGAGAAATTAAATGATGTGGAACCGTACTGACTCCAAATGGCTTGTCAGCAGGGATGGGACCTATAGCTCCACTGCAGAGCCCTCTACCTCTTGGACTGCCAGAGTTACGGTTAGCAACAGAAGAACCTCTCAGTGTGACTCGCAGCTATTTGCTAGACAGCAAAAGAATGTTGAGGCTCAAGATTAATGGGTTCAATTCTGGAGTTGTAGGGGAGAATGCTCCTGGCTCCTGCTCCTGTCCCCCCCCATCCTCAGACCCTGGCCCTTCTCCTCTCCTTCCCTCCTCTGCTCCTGACCCTTTCCCTTCCCAATTCCTGCTCCTATCACCCTCTTGCCCTCCCCCTGTCTTCCCAACCCCCCATTCCTCATCCTCTGCATTCAAGTCAGGCTGTTCTTCCTTCTCCTTCATGCTAACTGGGCACCTGAAGCAGGGGCACTGAGAGCAGAGAGGAGACAGTCACCCTTCTCTCAGTTCTCTGCAGCCCTGGTGGCATCCAGCAAGAGCAATCGCAGGGAAAATCGCACGCAGCCCCTGTATCTCTGGGCTGGAGCATGCTCAGTGCTCTGTGAGAATGGCACATGTAGGACCTGGGAGAGGCTGGATGATGGTCAATGCAGGTGGAATCTTTGGAGAATTTGGCTGCAAAGCTCTAACAAGTCTCTAATTGGCAACTGTGAACTGAGATTTTTCAGAGGCTTATAACTTGGGCAATTTTTTACAGGAACAGCAAAAGGCACATCCCTGACAGCAAGGCAAATCTCCCATCCACCAAATGTCACGTACATGCTCCAAAGCCTGGAGGTGCTACAGTTTGTCTACAAAACAGCGGTAAGTTGTTGGGTTGTTTTATTTTAATATGGGCAAAACAACTTATTTTTCCCTAAGCTGATTCTTGGAAATGGCTGAGCCATTTTAGTGAAACTTCTTCCCCCAACATAATCAGCCTTAGGCAGACTCCCAGCATGGAGAAATGTTGGCAAAGCAAATGTTTGGCAAAGTTATAATCAACTGAAAACAGGGTCTTATAATGGAAAGTGTTGGGAACCCTTAATTGTAGGCATCAGTATCTCCACCACCTATAGTAATAGCTGGGGTCATTGCTGTATCATTCCGAAATATGGAAATGATTCTCAATTTATATTCAATCTTCACTCCAGGAAAACTCCCAATAAAATCAAGAAATCAGTACTAGATTAAATCAATGAGTTTTGCCTGAAGAAGGACTTTAGAATTTGTCATATTTAGGTTATGCTTTGTCATAATGGTATTTTGCCAATTTTCCTTTGCACCTACGATAACATTTCAGAAACCTCTATCTTTTTAAATACAGACATTCCTTTATTTTGTTGTTGTAGTATCAAGCGATGCAACATATTCCTTTCTGCCTGCGCTAGGATACACTGCTAGTTGGAGTAAAAGAAAAAAACAACAACCGATAAACTTCATTCTTTGAACAAGGATTTTATGTGTGTTTCCTAAACAATGTTTGATGTGATGCGTATGTATATCTGTCTTTGAAAGTGTCACTTAGTGGAAGTTGTCTAGAGGATTCCCATCCAAACAAGAGGCACAAGAGGCAGCTTTGCTACAAATGTAGCTAGACAGATGTGCAGGCAGGAGTGCTTTTTAAAACCGCCCGCGAAAGGACTTTGGGAAAATCTGCTTTCGCCTACTTCCCAGTTATAAAAACGGAAGAGGAGAAGATGGTGGGAAGCACAATCAGCAATCCGTCAGCATTACTGGGGAGTTTTAATTGTTTGCACATCACATCTGGTGGCTGCTGCACAGCACAGCACAGAGACAGTATGTTTTTGTTACTGCAGAAGCCAAGTCAATGAGCTCCACGGAGCCTTTGTGAAATCCATTTTGAATCCCTGTCCCCATTAAAAGAGAAACCCGTGTAACAGAATACAGAAAGGATAGACCAAGCTTTTCTTGAGAAACAATCTGAGAGTTTACTAAACGCTGTAAAAACTAAGGGTCCAGTCCAGTGCCTACTGAATTTTCCCATTGATTTCAATGGGAGCAGGATTGGACCCTTACAGAGGACCTGATCCTGTAGTCCTAACCCAGCTGGTACTGCCGTTGACTTCAAGGCTGTTTTGTCTGCATTGTGACTGCAGGATCAGGCCCAAAGGGACATCTTGGCCAGTTTCCAGTATTATTATTAATTATTATTATTATTATTATTAACTACGTGTAAAGCTCTTTAAACTTAGACAGCACTTTACAAAAACAAACGAGAAGCGCCATTACCATGTCTATACTTGAGATCTGGTACTGGCTGCACATAAGAAGCAATGCTGGGATTTGATAAGGTTATGCTGCTAAAAATGATGCTCCGAGCAAGATGGTTTTCTTCGCTTTAAATCTCTCCACTGATTCTTCCTTCCAGCAAAACAGTCAAGCTATTTGCCCTGGGCTACAAGGCCCTACATACTTCTCTTCTCTCAATCGCCCCACATCCTTCCTGGTTCCTACTTCCCATCCCCACACATTACTCCCCTCCTTTGCCTCTTTCTGCCATTCTCCTGGTCCTCATATGCCAAGCTCCTTCCCTCTCCTCCTTTCATCCCGCCTCTTCTGGAAATTCCTCATCCTTCCTTCTCATTGAGCCAAATCCTGAGGTCTTTACTCCATTTTCATTCAGGGGAACTTCCATTGACTTACTTCTCTAGGAGTTTGCCTTCCTAAGGCTATGTCTACACTGCAGCCAGGATCAACACTCTGAGATCAATCCACCAGCGGTGAAGTTAGCAGGCCTAGTGAAGACCCACCAAATCAACAGCAGATCGCTCTCCAGTTGACCCCTGTACTCTATCCCTGATGAGAAGAGTAAGGTAAGTCAATGGGAGAGTTTCTCCCATCGACCGCCCACGGTGTAGACCCCGCGGTAACTCAACCTAAGGTACGTTGACTCCAGCTACGTTATTCACGTAGCTGGAGTTGCGTAGCATAGGTCAACTTACCATGGTAGTGTAGACATAGCCTTAGTTACAACTGAGGGCCTGATTATACAACCCCTTGCTCACATTGTTGATGCCACTTGTTCCAGTGACTCCAGTGAGACTATGTGGGTGGAGTAGGTGCTCGACAGCTGAACAACTGGGCTTTGTGTCAGGATCTGACCTATAATTTACAACTCTAAGATTCTCCCTGTGCTGTATTCTTGGACCTAGGCTTTATGGTTGCTTGTCTGCTTTTATTTAGACTGTTAATCTCTGCAGAGCAGGGAACATGTCTTGCCCATGTTCTGTTATACACTGGGTAAATGTCAATGTTTTACAATAATAATGGGTCAAATCCTGAAGACATCACTCAGGGCTGCTCTACACTAATGCTGTAATTCAATCTAAGTTACGCTACTTCCGTTACGTAAATTATATAACTGAAGTCGGCGTAACTTAGGTCAACTTACGGCAGTGTCTACACTGCGCTATGTCAATGGGAGACACTCTCTCGTCAATGTAGCTTCCACCTCTCGGGGTGGTGGAGTAGAGACGTTGATGAAAGAGTGCTCTCCCATCAACTTAGCATGTCTTCACCAGACCTGCTAAATCGATACCACTGCATCAATCCCAGCAGTGCCAATTTAGCCAGTGTGTAGATATGGCCTCAGTTCTTACTCAAGCCTGAGTCTGCCAACTTGTCTGAGAAAGGATTACAAAAAACAAGCAAGAACCCAGGATTTGTGCAGTAGTTATAATCCCATTGGAGGGC
Source organism: Mauremys mutica (assembly GCF_020497125.1). Taxonomy (NCBI): domain Eukaryota; kingdom Metazoa; phylum Chordata; order Testudines; family Geoemydidae; genus Mauremys; species Mauremys mutica. Next base: position 13,590,232 of record NC_059081.1, on the reverse strand, counting down.
ATATATCAATAACAACTGAGTGGAGCAGTACAAATGCTAAAGTGTAATACATCACTACAATGAAAAGAACAACATTTTACAAAGAGTTTTTAAATGATGCCTTTGGCCACCACAAGATTATTCAGACAGGCTTCTACTAATCTACATATTTTGCCCTGCATCTTATTGTAATATTCAAATGCTCTGTTGTTCAGCTTGCCTTTCGCCAAGCCCCTGTCTACTGGATTTCATTATGCTCACACTGTTTGGGTTTGCTGTCAAACTCCTGCCTGCGACTTCTTATGCACCAGCTGATCATGTCCTGCAGGCACGCCGTGTTTGCCAGTTGTTGCAAACACATGTTTATTTCCGAAGCGATAGCAACCCCTTTCTTTGGGCTCACTGGCTTCTTAAATACTGCTGCTTCTCTAGCAAGAGAAAAGACTAGAAGGAAACAAACTACATAGGAGCACATTCACAATGAAAGAAAAATGCTGAACCAAATCTCAGTAATATGTTCTGCCGTACATACTGTTCGCGAATTTAAAGCTGAATAGGATACTAAGGGTGAAATTCCCCCCCTGCACAGGGCAAACAAATAGCCTATGCATTATTAAAGATCTCAAAATAGGGCTTACGTGGGACTTGTGCGGTGCACAGACCTTGCTTTCGCTCACTGCACAGCGTGAATTTCACCTGACAGCTCAAAAAGTGAGGAACAGCTTTATTTATTCACATTTGTGAGAGAGGAAAAAGCAGAGAAAACTGAAGCTCGATAATGATTATTTCCAAAGCAGTATTTTTAAACAGTGATTTGCCTTTTTTAAAAAAAAAAATCTCCTGGCCTCTTTAAATATCCATTTTATTATGTAAATCTCTTTATGGCAGGGGGGAAAAAAGGGGAAGAAGAAAATAAATAAAGACGACCACACTGTCAAGAACCTTCAGCATTTTCCCCCATTAACTTTAGAGTAGCACCATATTTAGATAGCCGGACAAGAAATAGCATTGGCAATTCAAGCAATATAAGGATTTTAACGAAGAGACGAAAGATGGTTTCATGGAGAAGGTTCAGAGAAGAGCCACAAGAATGATTAAAGGGTTCTAAAATATGCCTTACAGTGAAAGACTCAAAGCATTCAATCGGCTTAGTTTAACAAAAGAAGGTTACGGAGTCTATACTTATCTACATAGGGAACAGAAATTTGATAATAGAGGGCTCTTCATTCTAGCAGACAAAGGTATACAAGATCCAATGGCTAGAATTTGACCTAGACAAATTCAGACTAGAAACAAGTCACATATTTTTAACAGTGAGGTTAGTTAACTTTTGGAACAATTTACCAAGGGTTTTGGTGGATTCTCCATCACTGGCAATTTTTAAATCAAGATTGGCTGTTTTTCTGAAACATACACTCCAGTCCAAATAGGAATTAATTTAGGGAGCTCCTGTAATCTGAACTATAAAGGACGTCAGACTAGATGATCACAATGGTCCTGTGATAGGGCATCTGCCCCACACTGGCAGAAAAGAAGTTAAAAGCAGCCCTAGGAAGGCTGCGCAGGAAGCAGCCAATCACAGAAGGGCTTATAGGAGCAGCCAATCAGGGCCGGGATGGCCCATATAAGAAGGGCTGCAGAATAGAGCAGGGGCAGTCACTCCCTGGAGCTTGAGAAGGGAGGAGGACTGGCTGCCTTGCAGGTGGAGAGCAGCAAGCAGCCTAGATGGAGCAGTGCTGCAGACAGAGACCCAGAGAGCTAAAGGCAGCTCCTGGCAGGCTGCAGGGATCTGCAGATTGAGGCCCTGATGCAAGGGCAAAGAGGGTGCTGGAGCCACTGATGGGAGTGGCTGGACAGTGGACTGCAGTCCTCCTGGAAATGGGGGAAACAGAGTGTGGCACAGCTGGAGGGCTGTGTCACTGAAGAGGATGCTGCGGTCCTGGGAGTGATGTGGGTTGAGGAACAAAGGTGACAGCGGGTGAGACACCACCAGAAAAGGGTGCAGCGCTAATTCCCCAGACTGCCAGCAGGAGGTGCCGCAGTGGTGAGTCGTGACACGTCACAGGGCCCTTAAAATGTATGAATTATTATTGTTGTTTTTTGTTGTAGTGTCTAGGAGTCCCAGTCATGGACCGGGCCGACTCAATTGTGGTAGGCACCGTACAAAACAGAACACATATGTGGTTCCTGCCCCCAAAGAGCTTGCAATCTAAGTGTATACGACAAGAGACAACAGATGGATCACAGATTCCTGTGCAACCTGGAATTAGTCACATAACCGCTCTGTACCTTCATTTCCCCATATATAAATTGCAGCTAACACTGACTCATGGAGCTGTTATGAGGCATCAATTAATAGTGGTATGAACCCTCTGAGATATTCAGATGGAAGGTACAATAGAATTACAAAATATTATTTATTAATAAGCCAGATCTGAAGAATTTGCATTGGACTTAAAGCAACTTTTCAGGAAGGCTTTAATATGTCCCAAAGCTGTGTGCAAGCCACTAGTGCTTGTCAGGTACCCTGTATAAAAAGTGATGCAAGGAATGCTAGGTTTGTCTTTGAGTGACAGGCCGACAATGAAGAAATAACTTGCATGAGGTATTGTCAACACAGACAGGGAAAGATAAACAGTGCTTCAGCTTTGTCATTTTCTGTTTGTCACAGGCTGCTGAAACCTTTAAGACAAGGTGGGCTCAGACCTAGCAATTACCCCTCAGCCTTGCTCCTGATTATAGCCACATAGGGTCAATTAGCAATCTCAGCTAGGTGTAACAGAATTAGAGTGCCTGACCACAGTGGCAGAGGACTACTTAAACAGAACTGAGCTCAGTTGAGAGGCAGAAGAGGAAGTAGGGAGTTCTCTCCCTCTCTGGGAAGGGTCTGGGGTAGGCAGAATGAGGAAGGCTGCAGGGACAGAATTGATCCCTGCAGAGGTTCTTGGAAGGGGGCAACATCTGAGGAGAGACTACAGAGAAGGCAGGACTCTCCTACAGAAAGGCGAACCCAGGAGCAGACTAGGCTAGGATAGGGATCTCCCTCATCTTTGTAGGCCCTAAGAGGTGCTGCCAGGTTCTCTGGGAAAGGGAGGCAGTAGGGGACTCCTCCTAGGAAAGAAACAAGATAAGAGAATCTCTGAAGGGGCCAAGAAGCAGGGGACTTCCATGGTGTTTGAGGGGGCAGAACTATTAGTTTGGGCATTTGATTTGGCCTTTTAGCTGGACAGTTTGTTATGTCAACAGGGGACTGCACTTCTTGACTTGGTTAGAGGGTGAGCCAGGGCAGAATTGGTGAAAGGCAGATGGCCAGCAGGAGATAAGGACCCTGACACAAAAGGCTGCTACGGGTGGTGAGTGCGCCACCTTATGCTGTTGTTTGAACATATGATATAGTTTGCCCCTTGCAATTGTACTCACAGTGGTATAGCCACTGTCTGCAGCCCAGAGAGCATCTATGAACCTTCCAGGGTAGATGTGCCATTATATACAGTCTGATCTCCAAGGGTCAGACTCCCCTCACCTACTCACCCTGAGTGGTACTTTCCTCCAGCAATAGTCCCATTGGAGACAATGAGACTATGCTCCGAGAAAAGTAAAGTATTACTCAATGCAAGGAAAGGTGGTAGCATCTGGCCCTTACACAGGGCTAGATGGTGGTACCCTTACTCTGGATAGTTCTATACCCTGAGTACCTTACCTGGTGCTTTACACAATAGTACCTTACTCTGAAGTCAATGGGACTAATGGAGTAAGTTATTATTTAATGTGACTAAGAGTATCACAGCCTGTTCCACGCTTCCGGTGAACATCCATAGATTTGTCTCATTATCCACCCTCAAATTCCCCCTCAGAACTCTACTTTGCAGTGCTGCTGCTTACAAAAAAACCTTGACAAGGGCTAGGCTGCTGGTGTATTGAGACCACTGCCTATCGTTCTGACCAATATTGTCCCATTGCTTTCCCCCTCTGTCTATATCCAGCTGTTGTCTCCTGTCTTCTATGTGGGGCAGGAACCATCTTTTTGTTCTGTTTGTACAGGGCCTAGCAAAGTGGGGTCCTGATCCATGACTAGGGCTCCTAGGCACTATGGCAAAACAAATAAATTAATAACAAAGAACTATGATTATGCCCTTGCCGCAAGCTCTGTGTATTGAGAAGAGCTTAGCTGCACTGTCCCAGGATCCAACTAGCAAGGCACAATTCCCTCCCTGCTCCAGGGGCATAGCTATTTGCTATAACGCCCTCTCCCTGCCCCGGCGCAGTGGCCTGGCTGTTATGGTCTCAGCATACAAAGAGAGCAGACAGAGAAGTACTCTTTCTGGGAAGTTGCAGCGTAACACTACTTTATTTCTTAGTAGTCAGAATCTTAACACACGAGAACCAAAACCAGAAAGAGAAAGCAGGCAGCTTCCTCAGGCAGACCGGTACCATTCACCCAGATCTCACCCTTCCCTCATAGCACCTGCTTACTCCTGCACCCTCCGACTCTAGATCCAGGGAGGCCACGCAGGAGCAAAGTCTTGCATCTTTGTGCCCACTCAGTTCTAGGCACAATCTAGACCCAAAAGTAGAACAATCCGCAGTCCAGTTTCTGTAAGAAGTTTCCCCAGGGAATTAAAGAAGTGTGCCTCATTGCCTACATGGTAACATGCCTTCCTAGATCCAGGAGTCCATTTTCAGTGGAACTCCTGCCAGAGTTATATCCAGAACAGCAGCTGTAAAACTTCCTTCCCCTTCCTCAATTGGTTATGGGGGTGGGGGGTTCCTTAACTCTGCCTTGCGTTAAAACATCTAAATCACTAGCACTGAGTCTCACCCACAGTTTTACTGAGCCAGTGAGAATTTATAGACTCCCAGATATTGGCATCTTTCAACCTGTCACCCCAAAACCAGACTTTTAAGCAATTCGTTCCTGAATGTATCAAAGGTTGCTCAGTGTAATCCTTTTCCAAGTTAATTGGCCACGGAGCACTGTACATACAGTCAGATAAAGCACCGGTTTTACTTTGCAGTCATTCAGAACCACAAGCTGGCTTTGCTCTTAGCCTAATGCTCTGTTGTTATGTCAAATGAAATGGTGTCAAACAGTCAGGTGAGGCGAATGCTCCTTGCTTACAGTTTTGGCTTCTCAGAGGCAAAGGGCCCTGGCACATACAAACTGGATCTGGGGGATCAGCGTTTAGCACCTTTTCCATTGAACATTGAACCTTGGCAGGTGTGTCCTTCCTGCAGTCTTGGGGCTGGACCTTTGGCAAGACTAGGCAACGGAGGGAGTTCAGCATCCAGCTTGCTAAACCCTGGGAGCCATTTCTGCACAGACCTATGCCCTGGATCTCTCACTGGAACTCACTGGCTCAGAGCATCTTCTCCATTGCAAATGTGGATGTCTTTTTTCAGATCTAGCCTGGCCTATGCCCCAGCGTTAGGCCTGAGCACAGTTTACCTTGCATTGCCTCTCCAATGCACTGCACTTCCTGTTCGCCAGGTGCCTTTTGGAACATATTTCAGCCAAACAGTTTCCCCTCTGAAAATGTCTCTATTTGCACTGAGCGCGTACCCCTTCGCCACAGACACTGTGGGAATGTGAAACATGGCTGGAAATGACCCCTGTGTGAGATAGCTCTGCTCTGCCTCTACGGCCTACCTAGGCAAAGGTCCCTGCTGCTGTCACATGGTGCATGCCACGTAGACAGTATTAACAAGGCATGTTTCTTCTAAACACAAAAGCTGGAGGGTCCCTGACTGACTGCAGCCCCCACATCAGTCCAACCTCCCCTCTAAGTCCACAGCAGAAGGACCACACCCAGCATCTGTGTCCGCACCATTCACCTCCACCTCGCATGAGTCAGCAGCTGAAGTTGTCGCTATGGATCCTCCGACAAGACCCCACGGAGATCCCATAAACCTGGATCTGTCCCATCTCTGCCACTTCCACCCATGCCCTTGGATTCCTCATTAGACTTCACAGCAACTCTTCTCACTCACTGGCCATGCCACGCCATCCCTCCTGATCCCTGGGAGCTGGCATTCATTTCCTCAGTCTGCCTACATATCTCACTCTGCAACTTTGCAATTAGCACCCTGGGGACAGTGATCTTTCCATTGTCCAGGCAGTACCCCCCAGTATGTTCTCTCACAGAGTCTCAGACTCTGGCTGACATGTCTATGACCCACAGAGACCCTTTCCTGACACGGCTACTCTTTATTGATGGGGCCTACCATCAGCCTCCTCTAAGAATCCCCATCCTCATTGGCAACAGGGAATACATGCTGGAGAGGGCTCTGGGAGAAGTTGTCAACCTGCATGTGCACCTTGTGGAGATTGACTGGGAAAGTGTGTTTGAAGTGGGACAGTTTCAGTCAGTGGCTCAACCCCCATCTGCCCCCCACCATCCACACACACACCTATTCTTCAGCTCATGCTCCTGTATATGGCCTGGAACCTGTTCCTGGAAGTGTATCTATGCCACCATAAAAAGACTCCACACTTCACTAGCTGCTGGGGAAGGAACATAACACGGATTTGTCAAAAGCAAATCATGCCAAACCAACCGAATTTCCTTGTTGACAGGGTTACTGGTCTAGTGGATGGAAGTGGGGAGTAGCAGCAGACATGATATCCTTTGATTTTTAGTAAGGCTTTTGACATAGACCAGGATGACATTCTCATGAGCAAATTAGAGAAATGCAGTCTAGATTAAATTGTTATAAAGTGGATGCATAACTGGCTGAAAAATCGTACTCAAAGAGTAGTTATCAATGGTTCACTGTCAAACTAGAGGACATATCCAATTGGGTGCCAAAGGGGTCTGGCTGGTACTAGTCAATATTTTCATTAATGACTTGGATAATGAAGTGGAGAGTGTGCTTATAAAATTTGCAGATGACACCAAGCTGGGAGGGCTCACAAACACTTTGGAGAACAGGATTAGAATTCAAAAGGACCTTGATAAATTGGAGAATTGGTCTGAAATCAACAAGATGAAAGTCAATAAAGATGTGTGCAAAGTACTACACTTTGTAAAGGAAAAATCAAATGCACAGCTACAAAATGAGGACTAACTGGTTAGATGGTAGTACTGCAGAAAAATATCTGGTGGATCACAAATTGAATGAGCCAACAATGTGATGCCGTTACAAAAAAGGCTAATATCATTCTGGAGTGTATTATTAGGAATCTCATATGTAAGACACAGGAGATGATTGTTCCACTCTACTCAGCACTGGTGAAACTTCAGCTGGAGTATTGTGTCTATTTTGTGGTGCCACACTTTAAGAAAGATGTGGACAAACTGGAGAGAGTCCAGAGGAGAGCAACAAAAATGATGAAAAGTTTAGAAAACCTGATCTATGAGGAAAAGTTAAAAAACCTGGGCATGTTTAGTCTTGGGAAAAGAAGACTAAGGGGACTGGATAGTAATCTTCAAATATGTTAAGGGCTGTTACAAAGCGGACGGTAATCGATTATACTCCAAGGCCACTGGAGGTAGGACAAGAAGTAATTGACTTAATATGCAGCAAGGGAAATTTAGGTTGGAAATTAGGAAAACTTTTTTGATCTATAAGAACAGTTACCTACTGGAATAGGTTACCAAGGGAGATTGTGGAAACCCCATTACTGGAAGTTTTGAAGAACAGGTTAGACAAACACCTGTCAGGGATGGGTCTAGGTTTACTCGGTCCTGCTTCGGTACAGATGGCTGGGCTAGATGATCTCTTGAGGTTTTTTCCAGACCTGTGATTCTATGAGCAGCTAAAAAAGCCTCTCCAAGAACAGATGCTGCACAATATGCAGGCGATGAAGTAGGATGTTGGTAGAATAAGCCAAGAACTGTGGTCATTGATGGACGCTGTAAGGACCTTGACTGAATACCCTGGTCAGATAGCATGATCCCCAGCAGCACCTAGAGGCTCGACACATGAACCAAATATCTACATGGGCTTCTATGGCTATTCCAGGCTTCCGGCACTCAGTCATGAGGAACCAGAGCAGTGCAGGTTAATAAACCGTACAGGATTCTCAATCCACATGAGCAAACTCTGCCAGGAGTGATAACCAGCCCCTGATGTAGGTCATTGTCTGTCAGGTCTCCCCGCCCTTTCCCTTTGGCTTTGTTTTATTTTTGGTAGTAAACCATTGCTGAGGTGCAGTTATTTCCATTCATTTCATTTTTGACAAACAGGGCCGGCTCTAGCTTTTTTGCCGCCCCAAGCGGCAAAGCGAAATAAATTTTTTTTAAAAAGCCTATCAGTGGCACTTCGGTGGCAGGTAAGTTGTGCTGCTTCATTCTTCTGCAGCAATTCGGCAGCAAGTCCTTCGCTGCCTCTCTTCCTCTTCGGCGGGACTTCGGTGGCAGCTCAGAGAGGAAGAGAGGGACTGAGGACCCACCACCGAATTGCTGTTGAAGACCCGGACGTGCCACCCCTTTCCATTGGCTGCCCCAACCACCTGCTTCCTTCGCTGGTGCCTGGAGCCGGCCCTGTTGACAAAAGGTGTTTTCCTAGTAAGTTCACTGTACTTATTGCATGTGGCTCTCGTGCAGAAAGATCCCAACTGATACAATTATCTCCACATGCCTGGAGCCTGGATCCACCTCTTCAAACCAGGGTAATATACTTAGCCAGGTCCAACAATGTCCACCTGCATTTCCAAGTGACTTGCCCTGCCTTTCCACCATTCCCTCGTTACTCTTGCTGGAACTGCTTGATAGAGCCCAGTGTCTTCAGCTGCTAATTCCCTTAGCAAAGACCTCATTAAACCTGATTTCTTACTGTCACCATAGGGGCATCATATCTGCACTCTCGGTTTAGCAGGAATTTCTTCCTCCTCTTCTATCCTCCACTCATCAAGTCTTTTTCTTCTCTCCTGTCTGCATGATGTTTTCTTCCTTCACCCACACAAAGATTTTATTCACTCTGCATTCGCAACATAGCTTGTGTGGAGTACTGGTGACATATTGTGGCTGTACTGGTTAATCACAGGTATGTTTTCCCTAGAGCTATCAGAGCTGCTTTGATGTGAAATCTGATGCCTCTTCTACCTTAATCACGCCCTTTGAGTCCAATCCTATAATCCCAGTGTTCCCAGAACACCAACTGAAGTCAATGGGAAGTTAGATAATTCAAGGAAAGCAGCTTTGGCCCTTTATGCTTGATATTAGTTAAAGGCTAAATGATGTAGACTTTTGATAAACAAATGTACAATATTGGAGAAAAACACACTATTTCTCTTTCAAAAGTATTTAAACATCCACTTTATGATATTAACACTTAACATTCTCATTTATTACAATAATTTGCAATGGCATATAGATCCTATATCTCTGCTACATCCCTGACTAGGGCCCTGAGTAAGCAAAGCATTTAAGCACATGCTGAAATCCTATTGATTTAATAAAGTTAAGCTCATGCTTAAGTGCATTGCAGAATAACCCCATAACCCCATAGACATTTAGGCACATGCTTAATTTTAAGCATGTGTGTGTAGTCGCCTTCATTTATACTCAAAGTGTAAGATACTGGGGAGCAGGGACTGTCTTTTTCCCTCTGTGTTTACAGGGCCAATCAGAGTGGGGTCTTGCTCCATGACTGAGAGTCCTGAGATGATACTGCACTATGTATAATAAATGTTACCCCTTTGTGACCCAACAGGTTAGTGGAAATTTGGGGTCCTGCACGTTGTTTCAGTTAGGAGGAGAAAGTGATGTTGGAGTCAGGCATTTCTTTGATGCAATCCTGTTTATTTATAAGACTGCGTTTCCCTGAACCCAGCAGAAATCAAACAAAAGATGGTTTTGCTCACAGTTCCAAGCCTCCTTCAGTTGGGACTTAGCCCAAAGAGCTTTTGCGCATGCGCGCGCGCTCTCTCTCTCTCTCTCTCTCTTTCTTTCTCTCCACCATGCTCTGGCTGTGTCCTTAGCTTTCTGCCCCTTTTCTGTGATGTTTCTCTCTCTCTCACACTTCTACTCAAACAATAGCCAGCAAAACCTCTCTGCAGACATAAGTTTTGCTTGGGCCTTTGGTTTTCAGAGTGACGTGTGGCTATATTTGAGCGGAGGCTGCTGCTGTTTCAGCTTATCTGGTCCCTTATAGGAGCTTAATTGTTTATTACATTTATCTGTAATAAAGGTTAGTTGATATACTCACCAGTTCAAAGGAGGTTTAGCCTAACCCAAAACAATAATGATAGTTCAAGGCAATGGGATTATTCACATGCTTAAATTTAAGCATGTGCATAAGTCTTTTCAGCATCAGGGCCTGGGGTAGAGTAAGCTAACGCTTGTGTACTTTATTGAACAAGGGCCTAAATATACCCCATGCTGACATTACTGTTTAGAGAGCAGCTATAAATATTAGCTCTGATTGACAGCGCTTTCACGCTGCAGTGAATAAACATAAGTGTAAATGAACAGACTAGTCTGTTCAACACAGAAAAATCAAAGTAACTGGCCCCACCATCCTGTGTTACAATCCAAGAATGTAACATAAATTAATTAAAATAGTGCCAATTTCTCTCATGTTTTAAGACTGTATGTCCTCTTCCCCACCCCCACCCACAATATACAGTGGTGTCCAACCTTGTCGGAATTTTCTTAAATAATTCTGCCTCGGGCTAGAGAGCCCTTTTTTCCAATATAGCAATGATGGATCTATATGGCTCTAAGAGGCAGATTCTCCCGAACACTTACGGCATGGCCTAGAGGAGACGACTGAACTGATTCTGTCAAGAAGGGTTTGTATTTTCTTCAGGGCTAGTTAGGAAAAGGGAAAAATCTAAATATGTTTTGACATTTGTATTTCGCGTGTTATCTGTCAAATACGCCAGGGCTAGATCATAAATTTCCTGCCAGGGCTATCCAGCATATCAATAGCAAGATGTAATCTATATATGATCTTGGGCTGAAAGACACATTTATAAAGCACCAAAATATACAGACAATTTGAAGACACAGCGTGGGTGTAGGGAAAGCCAGTTCCGTCTTTAAAATTGCACAGTAGACATCTGGATAAATGATGTCTGACAACTCCATCATCAAAAGCTGGACAGAAAACAAATCTAAGAGGTCCAGGTACACCCCCCCCCAGATCTGATAAGCATCCAGGAAACATATTCTTCACTCTGGTCTTTTGTCATTTACATTCAGTTTGCTGCAGGGAAAATTTACTCTTTAGTGAGTTTTCATTTCATTCCTTTTCATTTCAGTTTCACTGTAGCAGAATGGCGGAAGTTTTCCAGTTCCCAATGCCTGTTTCGTAACTTACCTTAAATCAGCGAGGCGTTGCTGAAGGAATGCTGGGAAATTGGAGCAATGACATCCCAAGGTAGGGGAAATAAAAGACAGTGGCATCCCCTTGGTCTGGTCAGTTAGTATTGACCCACTTCACTTTCCTGCAGAACACCCAGCTCATCAGGTCACATGGCCATCCTGGGTACAACCAGTGGTAAGCAAGCGTGCTAAGATGGGGGATACTCGAGGAGTAGCCTTGCATATACCCATCCAAACCATTGATGCAGCTCAGGTTGAAGTGGTCAGTTTTGTCCAAGGCACTATAGAATTTGCACTGCTTTATATATTTAATTCTCTGTTCAGTATGGGTCCCTATCATGCTATTGGTTTTAAGCAGAACTGCCCCTCCACTTCAGAGCTGTTAAGACAATTTCCGACATGCCAATAGCACTAAATTAGATCCATTTCAAGGTGATCCGTTCCATATGCTTCTGCAGAGCACGCTGTATTGCTATTTTAAGGCACTGTATTCTACTGCTGCAGTCTAATAACATGCACCAAGGAGATCTGCAGGTCCCATTATTACATTATATTAAAATTCATTGTATTGGATACATTTCTAAATTTAAATGTATTTGCACTGTCAGCAAAACAGCAAGAGCCATCTAGCATAAGATGTTGGGCATTGTATTAGCTACATTGATTTGTACATGGAAAATGCACAAACTGATGATACATTGTAACTCAAATGCAATACAATGTAAAGAATTGCAGTTTGTCCTCAGCTGTAGTCATAGTTAGACTCCAGGTTGAACTGGGGGGAGAAGATAGCTGTTTTCTAATCTTTCTTGGGGTCATGTACAGTAGAACCTCAGTTATGAACCCTCAAAGGAATGGAGGTTGTGCATAACTCTGAAATGTTCCTAACACTGAACAAAACGTTATGGTTGTTCTTTCAGAAGTTTACAACTGAACATTGACTTAATACAGCTTTGAAACTTCACTATGCAGAAGAAAAATGCTGCATTTAACCATCTTAATTAACTGAAACAAGCAAAGGAAGTTTCCTTACCTTGTCAAATCTTTTCTTAAGCTTTTTTTTTAAGCAGTCAACATTTAACACAGTACTTTACTGTATTTGCCTTCCCGCCCCCCCCCTGCTGCTGCCTGATTGTGTAGTTCCGGTTCCAAAAGAGGTGTGTGGTTGATCGGTCAGTGCATAACTATGGTGTTCGTAACTCTGAGGGTCCATTCTATGTGGTATTGATGTGGTTTTGTTTTACTTAATTGTAACCTTATCTTTAGTGAGTCTGCATTCAGGGCCGGCTCCGGGGTTTTTGCCACCCCAAGCAGTCGGGGGAGGGGGGAGCCACGGTCATGATTGGCGGCAGCTCCACCACGCCGCTTCATTCTTCGGCGGCAATTTGGAGGCAGGTCCTTCCCTCTGAGAGGGACTGAGGGACCCGCCGCCGAAGAGCCTGACGTGCTGCCCCTTCCCCTTAGCCGACCCAAGCACCTGCTTGCTGAGCTGGTGCCTGGAGCCGGCCCTGTCTGTATTTATTCCAAGGTTTTCAAGACAAACCATGATGGGATCATTACCTCCCTGAGTGCTGCACCCCCCTACCCCCACCCCAGCACACTGCAATGAGTTTTGTCCCTCCCCCCCACAAGGTATTTAAGCCTGGGTGTAACTTTAAGTGCCCGAGAAGTCCTATTGATCATGTTAAATGTCCTTCAAAGTGAAAGTATCCCTCTCACAATGAATGAATTTAAGGAGCATTCATCTGAACAAGCCACTGGGACTATAGATCTGAACAAGCATCTACAGATGTTGGTCTAGGACATGGGTTCTCAAACTGGGGGTTGTGACCCCTCTGGGGGTTGTGAGCTGTCAGACTCTACCCCACGCCCCCCTGCACCTCCAACATTTGTAATAGTTCTAAATATTTTAAAGTGTTTTAATTTATATGGGGGGGGGGTCACATTCAGAGGCTTGCTGTGTGAAAGGCGTCACCAGTACAAAAGTTTGAGAACCGCTTATTCCAAGTGGATGAGAGATTCTCCTGGGTAAATAGCTGTTTGGGTGCAGGCACTGCACAGGTGGAATGGCCTTGGGATATTTGGGATACTGGAAGCATCCTGGTCTCTCCAGTAAGTGGTCTGCGTTTCTTCCTGGTCTGAGTGAAGGTTCAGTGACCAATTCAAGGTATGAAATTTTAAGAACTACTAGGTGTAGAAACTATTGCCAGACACCATGGAAACACTGGAAATTCCAGCTTCCCCATGTTATGTAGTCACTTTCCTAGCCCTCTTCATTTGCAAGTTATGGACCTTAAGATCACATCATTCTGAATACCATCTTGTTTTTTCCCTCCCACTTCAATTCCAACCTGATTTTAGCACCTACTATCTCCAAAACTGATAACTTGCATTGTATATCACCATAAACCTTGTCACCCCATCTCTCAAAGGGAAATTCTAGGAGTTTGTCAAGACATTGACCACTAAAATCTTGCTCGACTTTGTGGGAGAGAAGGAGGTGCTGGGTGGGAGGAGGAGACAAACCAAGATTGTACTCGGAATGATCTGATTTTAAAAGTGTTTTATTACATTAATTTGTAGGAGTTTTGTTGGGTTTGAATATTAACCATGTACAGATTAGGAATAGTTTAACTAAATTTAAGGAAATATTAATATTTGTGCATCAGCTGCAATCCCATCTCCTAGCAGAGTCTAATAAGCTTTCTTAGTCTGACATCATAAGCGGTTGCTGTTTCCTCATTCGAGAGATGCTACAAAAAGCCCAGTGATGTTAAGAGGAGAAAAGATTGGATTTAGAAAATAAAGAATAGTTTGTTTTAACTTCATCAGGCTGCTGGATCTTGACTATGGACACAGAAGATCTGAGTGATGTGGGACCTAACTGACCCCTCAGACTTTGCTGGGAGAAGGAATCACAGCAGAATAGCAAATACTAATATTTCTTCATATTTTGTGAAACTATGGACGTTGCAGAACCATAATTAGGGCCCTACCAAATTCATGGTCAATTTCATGGTCACAGGATTTTAAAAATCATAAATTTCATGATTTCAACTACTTAAATCTGAAATTTCACAGTGTTGTAATTGTAGGGCTTTTGACCCAAAAAGAGGGGAGTGGGGAGGCAAGGTTATTGTAAGGGGGTTGCTGTACTGCTACCCTTACTTCTGTGGTGCTGCTGCTAGCAGCGCTGCCTTCAGAGCTGGAGAGTGGTGGCTACTGACCAGGAGCCCAGCTCTGAAGGCAGAGCCGCTGCCAGCAGCAGCGCGGAAGGCTGGCATGGTATGGTATTGCCACCCTTACTTCTGCGCTGCTGTCTGCAGAGCTGGGCCCTTGGTCAGCAGCCACCGCTCTCTGGCCAACCAGCTCTGAAGGCAGCGCAGAGGTAATGGTGGCAATATCACAATCTCCCCCTAAAATAACCTTGTGATGATCCCCCCCCCCCCCCCGCACAACTCTCTTTTGGGTCAGAACCCCCAATTTTCAAAACGCTGATCTCTTCATGGAAAGCTGTATAGTACAGGGTAAACGCACACAAAAGACCAGATTTCATGGGGGGCGGGAGGGGGGAAACAGATTTCACGGTCCCTGACATATTTTTCATGGCCGTGAATTTGGTAGGGCCCTAACCATAATGAATGCTGGAGACCAGCTATTGGGGACAAGCAGTGCCACGCATCAGAAGGCATCCATGCAGCAACATTCAGTGTTTTGTGACTTGCCCACACAAGGGACACTGCTGGCCGACCAGTACAAATACTTTTAGTAGCAGTGAGTGCGGCCTGCAGCAGTGATCAGAAAGACAACATCCCTGCTCTACCCCACCAGCGCTGCTCATCTGCAACTGGCACCAACAACCCTCAGAACTGTCATGCCCCTGCACCCAGCAGTAACCTCCAGCTTCATGCAGAGCACCCTGGAGCCAGCACGTAAGGTGAGTTCATCTACATAGGAGACATGTCTTCTATGACCTGTGCATGTAACTAGCCTCCCCACCTGAGACCCACAGAGATAGGGACTTCCACTACCACCATCTCCAACAACTGGGAGCAGAAGTCCCTCCTCCCAACAATTGTCCCTCTCCACCAACCTGGGTGGAAGAGCCCCCATCCCACTGCCCCAGTCACAGGTTAGTTTGTGCTTGACTATTTGTTTAAGGCCTATTCACTGGGAGCCTGAGTCGTGTCTACTTGCCTCCTCCAGGAGATGCGCAGTGCTATTACTGCCGACCTAGGGCCATACTAGCCCAGTCTCCCCACTGAGTGCAAGGGAGGCCTGTGACTGTGGCTGAGGCGTTGCTAGGCATTCTCACCCCTCCTTAGTTCTTCAGGCTGACCAGGCCTGTCTGCTGTGGTCCACCTAAGCTTTACACACCCCAATGGCCACACTTGTATTGGGCCAGCTAGAGCGCCAAGTCAGAGATCTCCATGCACAACTCCCAATGAGCAGAACTGACTCCATAATCCAGAGGTCCCTCATCTGTGGGGCACAGAGGAACATTTGGGGGGCGTGGCTGGGGCCTGGGCCAGCCCCCACGGGAGGCGGGGAGGGAACGCCACCCAGCTTCGCTCCTGACCCCAGCCCTGGCTTCTGGCCCCATTCCCGGTAATCTGCTTCTGGCCATGGCTTCCGGCCCCGTGCCCTGGGATCCGCTTCCAGCCTCAGCTGCCGGCCCAGACCCCCAGCCACGTCTCTGCTCCCCACCCCAGCTATGGTCCCAGCCTCAGATCTCTTACCTATCCATGTCCCCCCCTCCTGGAGCCTGGCCCTGGCTCTGGGGGGTGCAGGGGAGGCACAGACAGGGCTGTGGGGGTGAGGTGAAAAGTTTGGGGACCACTGCCATAATCTGAGGGATTCTCTGTCAGAACAGCAGTCAGGCAGAACATGATTTTCCTAATCACAAACATTCCGCATGCTCTTCCATTCAGCTGTTAAACAGACACAATAGAAGGTCCTTACAGTGATGAAATCGCACTAATAGGACAGTTCTAGAAGGCTTCCCAATTTCTCACAGCCAGGTCACCGTAGGACAACCAGAAACTGCTGCTAATGCCTTACTAAGGGGCTGGATAAATATTTAAATTGCCTGTTAGACGCTGCATTAGCTACATACAGTGCACCCAGATCAGTGCACTAATAATGTTCAGCTCCCATGTAGCGCTTTTCATGTTCAAAGCACGGGAGCGATATTAACCAGCTGAGCCTCACAATGCTCCTGTGAGCTACTTAAGTAAGCCCTATTAGCCCCATTTTACAGGTAATGAAAGTGGGACAAAGCAGTTAAGTGACTTGCTCAAGGGCACAGCTAGTCAGTGGCAGAGCTTGGATAAGAACTCTGATGTTCCTGGTTCTCGTCCCAGTAAGCACTCTATTTTTAAAATGACTTTAACGTAATACCCTGCCCTGGGAGGCACTACTGCATAAGGGTGCAGGAAACTAGGCTTTGACATGCAAGCAACTTTTGCACGTAATGCAGGGGAAATGGACAGGATGCTGCAGTGAAGCACAAACGTGTGCTGTGTGCTACACCCATCTAATACAGCAAGACATGCACCACGCAGGAAAAGATGGTAGTTACGTGGAAAAGGGCTGCCCTAATGAATGTGTGTTGTGCACTCAAGACTCTGGAGGGTTGGTGAGAAGAGACAGCAGGTTTGTTTGTTTGTTTTTTTAACTGCAGGGGCATCCCAGGTTCAGGCTGAGCCCACTCAGGCTTCTGGAAATGTTTGATTCATACTGAATGAACTCACAGGCTTAACGGAATCATTTCCATCTTATGATACTGATCATATGATTACACCTACCATGCCATGAGCTGCACTCCAGAAGCACATATGCACATTGCCTCTGCTGTGAAGAGCCCTAACCACCACATCCAGCACAGCTCGCCAGCTGCAGGAGCAAGATCCTGCCCTGCGATGATACATCCCCAGCTGTGTGCTTCTGCTGTAGAGGCAGGCTTGACCGCCAGGATTTCATGATGTTATTTTTGTGTGTGATTCTCAATACAAGTGAAGCACTTCCTATTGCGGGACACGGTCATGGTATAAATAGTTACATCCTCTTCCTTTGGATCTGAGGTTTAATTAATACATAGATCAACCTCTTCTAAAATTCACAAATGCTTGCGAAGATGTAAAATTTAATTAGTTTGCCCACACAACTCCATATGTCAACTGTGAGCTCAATTATTCTTTGCCGTGAAACACTGACTGCACTTTTCCACATTAGTAATTTCCCCGTATCTTGGAGTCATCATTAATCAACACCCTGAACTCACAACACACAGACACACACACTGAATTAAATGTTGGGCACAAGGAAACTGAATCCTTGTTAAGGAAATTGCAGCAGAATTTTGCTCATGACAAATTGACACATGCAGTACTGGGTCAGATTATAATCCTGTGACACAGGGTGGATTGCTGCGGAGCTCCAGAAACGTGCTCTTGTGCTCATTGATGGAGATTTTCCATTCAGCCTGGATTCCTTTGCACCAATAGTTCATCTGAGGTGAGGTTTGCCCAGGTGAAGAGCATTCATGCAACGCCATTTGGGACACACCTTACATAAGAACGGCCATACTGGGTCAGACCAAAGGTCCATCAAGCCCAGTATCCTGTCTACCGACAGTGGACAGTGGCAGGTACCCCAAAGGGAATGAACAGTCAGGTTATCATCAAGTGGTCCATGCTCTGTTACCCAATCCCAGCTTCTGGCAAGTGGGACTGTGCGGGGAGGGTAGCAGGGGCAGAATAGACATGCAGGGTAGGTGTGCTTCAGCAAGGATCTCCCCACTGGATCTGAATAGGGCAATACAGAAGGGGCCTCTGGGGCGATCAAGAGCAATTTGGGGAGGCCCAAAACCTCCACAGAGGGGCTGTGGCTAAGTCCCAGCTGAAAGTGGGGAAATTGAGGAAGTAAGGAATACTGCATAATGCGATTCCTACCTAAGGATGGGAAAAGCCCCAGCTATGTATGCAGCATCCATAAGGCTGCTGCCTATAGTAGAAGATCCTTTACAGAGAGTGGCTATAGAGATTGGGAACATCTCACTCAAGGGACCCTGACTCGCAGCACACACCGAAGTGGGGCAGAGAGAGTAATCTGTCTCTGGGGAAGGAACATAGGGTTATCCCAGAGAGGGCAGCTGCTTTCCTCATATGCATGCAGCTCAGGGATAGAGACAGACCCCAGAGAGGGCATGTCCCAGCTGGCACTGGGTAACTGGATCCCAAGAGTCAGTGCTTGGTTAAGACCAGCTTTGCCTGTGGTGAGCAGACAGGTTGCCCTACAACAGAGAGCACAGAGTGGCAAAGCACCTGGTAGCACTATGAGTCTACGTGCCCAGTTAGCTGCATTGCTTGTCATGGCCCCATACAGCACCAGTGTGAACACAGGGCGTGACAGCACAGTAAGGGGCCAGGCTAGGCTACCACGGCTTAGCTTACTCCATAATTACTTAGCTTGTGCTTAGCATGCAGTGAAGACACGGCATTAGGGCACCACTCAAGTTCTACCTCAGGCAGTGAAGAGAAGCCCTACGCCACTGGCAGGCAGAGGGGTAGGGATGGAAATATCCCCACGGCAGTGAACACAGTGAGGATTGGAACCATGTCATTAGTTACACAGTGGGGTTGATGGATTTTATTTTAAATTGCAGATAGAGGCAGGGCCAGAGTAACCCATCACTGGGCCCTACATAAACATACACTTCTGGGCCCCTATCTTAAGAACATAAGAAAGGCCGTACCGGGTCAGACCAAAGTATCTAGCCCAGTATCTGTCTACCGACAGTGGCCAATGCCAGGTGCCCCAGAGGGAGTGAACCTAACAGGCAATGATCAAGTGATCTTTCTCCTGCCATCCATCTCCATCCTCTGACAAACAGAGGCTAGGGACACCATTCTTACCCATCCTGGCTAATAGCCATTTATGGACTTAGCCACCATGAATTTATCCAGTCCCCTTTTAAACACTGTTATAGTCCTAGCCTTCACAACCTCCTCAAGTAAGGAGTTCCACAAGTTGACTATGTGCTGCGTGAAGAAGAACTTCCTTTTATTTGTTTTAAACCTGCTTCCTATTAATTTCATTTGGTGACCCCTAGTTCTTGTATTATGGGAATAAGTAAATAACTTTTCCTTATCCACTTTCTCAACATCACTCATGATTTTATATACCTCTATCATATCCCCCCTTAGTCTTCTCTTTTCCAAACTGAAGAGTCCTAGCCTCTTTAATCTTTCCTCATATGGGACCCTCTCTAAACCCCTAATCATTTTAGTTGCCCTTTTCTGAACCTTTTCCAGTGCTAGAATATCTTTTTTGAGGTGAGGCGACCACATCTGTACACAGTATTCGAGATGTGGACGTACCATGGATTTATATAAGAGCAATAATATATTCTCAGTCCTATTTTCTATCCCCTTTTTAATGATTCCTAACATCCTGTTTGCTTTTTTGACCGCCTCTGCACACTGCGTGGACATCTTCAGAGAACTATCCACGATGACGCCAAGATCTTTTTTTCTCACAATCAGCCAGAGAGCACACGCCCTGCCCCCCGGGCTGGCCATTCTGTGGGTCTGCCAGGACCGGATGCTGAGCCTGCTGCTGCTTGAGATGCTGCTCACCACGACAGATGGGCACCCCGGTTCGATCTGGATAAGTGGCATTGTGACCTGGCGCATTTGGGTGCAGCACCACTCAGATTTGGCCCAGCTGCTCTTCTGTCATGGTGAACAGAGCCCCAGGCAGCAGGCTGAGCAGCCAGTCCTGGCAGATGCACAGTACAGCTAGCCAGGCCACAGTGAGAACTGTCTGGCTGTTTGGTGGGTCCCAGCACCCTCCCCTGCTCAATGCATTTGGGCCCTAGGCAAGTGCTTAGTTTGTCTGTGTGTAAATCCAGTCCTGGCTAGAGGAGGGGTGAGGGGAAACGGCACAAATTAGTAGGAGTCAGGGAATAGGAAGAGGATAAAGAAAGGAGAGGAATGGATGAGGAAGGGGAAAGGCTACCCCAGGATCAGACAGTTACTCACTTTGCACACATTAGCTCTCCGGTAGCTAATGTCATGAAGATGATGCACTCATTTTTTGCCCTCCATTTGTACTAAAACAGATTCCAGCCCAGTAGTGACACCAGTACTAACGATTAGACCTGGATGGTTTATTTTTTTTTTAAAAAAAACTTTGACAACATTTCAAAATTCTAGCTGGGGGGTTGGGGAAAAAAATCAGGATTTTTTTTTCTTAACCAGCTCTGTCAATAACCAAGTTTTCATAGCACCTTTCATGCAAGGATCTCAAACATTCACCAAGCCTCAATACACTCCTGCAGTATGAGGAGTCAGTGTCAGTGGCTTGTGTGTTGTTTCCCTAAGACACACGGGCCCAAGGAGTTAAACGTTGTTAAGTGCCAGGACTTGGAAATGATCTTTTCACGGTTTTCTCTCCATACTCCGCATGCTTGGCTGCACACCCTACAATAGAGAACTACTTGCTTTAGCCCGGAATACCAGGAACATCACATGCACTTTGCCTAGTGTAGACACAGGGCCGGTGCAAGCTTAGGCGCCGCAAGCCTGGGAGGCGGGAAAAGTGAAGCGGCCACGGTGTGCTCGGGGAGGAGGCGGGGCAGGGGTGAGCTGGGGCAGGGATTCCCATGCGTGCCTCCCCCTCACTTGCTGCAGGCGGCCCTCCCCGTGCTCCCCTGCCCCAGCTCCCTCCGCCTAAATGCCAGCGGCGACCGGGGCAGCCGAAGATCCAGCCGCTGCGGTCGCTGCTGAAGAAAATGGCGCCCCCCAAATTCCAGCACCCTAGGCGACTGCCTAGGTCACCTAAATGGTTGCACCGGCCCTGTGTAGACAACAGCCAGGTATGATGTAAGTTCAGAAAACCAACCCAGCCTTTATTATGTGTGCTGTGTTCTCATCATGTCAAAAGACGAGATTTGCTTAGTACATTTCTCCCGGGGACACCACCTTTTCGCATGCCTCTATAGATGCCAGCATTTATGCAACAGTCACTGCAAAAACAGGACAAAGTCAGAGATTACAAAACATTCCTGGTTCTAACAAATCAGCTGTATATATTCAATATGAACATAACTTAGTACAAGTTTCTCAAAAGGGGCACAGGTCATAGCACGTACCACAGAAGAGTTTAGCACCACCAACTAAAATGAATAGGCTTTTTCATGCTGTACTTAGGTACCTCACTATCTTAAAGAAAAATGTAAATGAGAATCTCTTTAAAAATCATTTCCCTATATTACAAACAACACCTTCAATTAAAACGGATTTAAAAAACAATTTTGCTTTCTACTTACTTATGCTTTTTGATTCCTTATTGCATTTCTCTCATCTTTCACAATGAAAACGAACTATTCCATTCCACTCTCGGTTTAGAACCAGTTTCTCATAAATTTCATTTTCAGTATTGCAGGCACTAGCTAAAAATACAAATGCAGTATATAGATTGCAAACACTGCAGGGACACGATAATTTGTTTTCAAAATTGTTTACATTGACATTTTAAAATCATGGAACTATTCCTGTTTGTTTTCAATTTTTTCAGATGTTACCAGATCTAAATTCCAGGCCAAATGTGATATGATAGGGTGCATTTAAATTGAAAAATACCAACTGCTAATAGCAAGGAATCTCATAGATATCAAATCTAAAATGGTATCTAAAGGCTCTTATTTAACATTCATATAGTCTGCTAAGTTTATGGTCCTTCTGCCCCATTTTAAGCAACTGCAAGATAAGTTATCATGAACTGACATGTTCTTACATTATTATTTTTATAAGTATTTGACGGGGGGAGGAATTCACTAATAAAAATCAGTAAAAGCATCCACCTAGTATACTTATATGCTCCCCCGTCACTACAGTATCTGAGCACCTCACAATCTTGAATGTATTTATCCTCACAACACCCCTGTGAGGTAGGGCAGTGCTATTCCCATTTTACAAGTGGGGAACTGAGACATAGAGACTAAGTGACATGCCCAAGGTCACAGAGGAAGTCTGTAGCAGAGCAGGGACTTGAAATCCAGGTCTCCCAAGTCTCAGACTACCACCTTAACCACTGGACAATCCTTCCTCACTAAATATTAATAATAATAACTGCCAAGTATTAAGTTGTCACTGATGAATACTCATTAGTCACTTTGATTATTTAAAAGCAGCGAAGAGTCTTGTGGCACCTTATAGACTAACAGACATTTTGGAGCATGAGCTTTCGTGGGTGAATATGAAAATCTATAAGGTGCCACAAGACTCTTCACTGCTTTTACAGATCCAGACTAACACGGCTACCCCTCTGATACTTTAATTATTTACTGAGCCCAAAGTGGAAATGGCAATTATAAAGAAATTCCAGTGAAATTGTTCTCAGGCCATGATGCAAAGCACTTAAGCACATGCATAACTTTAAGCACGTGCATCGTCCTATCAGAGTCAGTAGAACCGTTTACATGTTTAATGTTACAAATGTGTTTCAGTGCTTTGCTGGATCAGAGCCCTACTGCATGTTCCCGACTTGGTCAAAATCCATTCTGAAATATAGGGTCTCTCTCTTTCCCTTTCTTTTCTGTTTTCCCCTTCATTACTGCACATGTCTTTAACTTACATAGGCAATTTTTCTGCTCAGGGCACATTGATTCAAATATTTTATCACCTCCTTCCTGATTCGCCCCCAGACATTTTCATGACCAGTTTGGGCTCAGGAAACAAAGAATCAGATTCAGCACTGACAGGTTAATATTGGGTTGAGATAGAATTAGGTCTCATCACTGCCCACCGAGTGCTAGGTGCCTTGCAGAACGCACAAACATGCCCTGCTCTCAAGAGCTAACAATCTAATGGCAGCTACGGTGTAACAGGTGGAACACACAGGATGGGCTGAGAGGCTTACAGAAAGAGTCAGGCACTTGGCTGTTACACACAAAATTAGGGCTGCTGATTAATCACAGTTAACTCACGTGATTAACTCAAAAATTAAATTAATCAATTTTGATTAATTGAAGTTTTAAATCACTGTTAAACAATAGAATACCAATTGAAATGTATTAAATATTTTAGATGTTTTCCTATATTTTCATATATATTGTCTTCTGTGTTGTAATTTAAACCAAAATGTATATTATTTTTATTACAAATATTTGCACTGCAAAAATGATAAACAAAAGAAATAGTATTTTTCAATGCACCTCATACAAATACTGAAGTGCAATCTCCTGTGAAAGTGCAATTTACAAATGTAGATTTTTTTTGTTACATAACTGCCCTCAAAAACAAAACACTGTAAAATGTCAGAGCCTACAAGTTCACTCAGTCCTACTTCTTGTTCAGCCAATTGCTAAGACAAACAAGTTTGTTTACATTTACAGGAGATACTCCTGCCTGCTTCTTATTTACAATCTCACCTGAAAGTGAGAACAGGCATTTGCATGGCACTTTTGTAGCTGGCATTGCAAGATATTTACATGCCAGATATGCTAAACATTCATATGCCCCTTCATGCTTCGGCCACGATTCCAGAGGACATGCTTCCATTCTGATGACACTCGTTAAAAAAAATATGTTAATTATATTTGTGACTAAACTCCTTAGGGGGAGAATTGAATGTCCCCTGCTCTGTTTTACCCACATTCTGCCCTGTATTTCATGTTATAGCAGTCTCGGATGATGACCCAGTACATATTCATTTTAGGAACACTTTCACTGCAGATTTGGCAAAATACAAAGAAGGTACCAATGTGAGATTTCTAAACGTAGCTACAGCACTCGACCCAAGATTTAAGAATCTGAAGTGCCTTCCAAATTCCGAGAGGGACGAGTTGTGGATCATGCTTTCAGAAGTCTTAAAAGAGCAACACTCCAATGAGGAAACTACCACCAAAATAGAAAAATCAATCTTCTGCTGGTGGCATCTGACTCAGATAATGAAAATGAACATGTGTCAGTCCACACTGCTTTGGATTGTTATCGAGAAGAACCTATCATCAGCATGGACACGTGTCCTGGAATGGTGGTTGAAGCATGAAGGGACATCTGAATATTTAGCACATCTGGCACGTAAATATCTTGCAACACTGACTATAACAGTGCCATGAGAACGCCTGTTATCACTTTCACGGGACATTGTAAACAAGAAGCAGCCACCGTTATCTCCTGCAAATGTAAACAAACTTGTTTGTCTGAGTGATTGGCTGAACAAGAAGAAAGACTGAGTGGACTTGCAGACTCTAAAATTTTACATTGTTTTATTTTTTAATGCAGTTCACCTGGCTAAAATGTGTAAGGAAAAAATACCCTGTGTGATCATGGGGAATTTCAATTTGAGTGACATATGCTGGCGGTCTCATGGTGCCAGTACTACAACATCCTTGGAATTTCTAAACATTATAGATGAAAATTTCCTAACTCAAAGTGTTGCAGCCATCATGCAGGAATTCTATATCAGACCTAGTCCTAACAGATAAAGAGGAGCTGATGACAGAACTAAAAGTTTATGTTAGCTTAGGTACAGGTGGTTGTGACGTGATCACATTTATAATGTGCAAGTAGCATATCCATTATACACACACACACACACACACACACACACACACACTTGATGCTTTAATAGGGCCAGTTTCACAAAGATGAAAACAGTTATGAGCCAAATCAGCTGGGAAGAAAAATTTAATCAGAAAAATCTGAAATGATTCCCAATTATCATTCATATCACCTTACTAGATGTCCCAAAGCTAAAATACCCCAACTGACAAAAAGACTGCATTCATTAAAAAAATAAACAACCTGGTTTAAAGGGGAAGTGAAGGCAGCTGTAAAATTAAATATATATCTAACAAATGGAAAAAAGGGGAAGTTGATAGTAGTGAATATAAATCACAAGTTAGGACTGTAGACAATTGATAAGGGAAGTCAAAGTTCACAAAGATAAATCCCCTAATACTAACAAATCAAAGCAGATCCCTACTCCCTGCAGTTTGTAACACTGTTCCAAACAATTTCAAATGTAAAAAGAACACTTTCGTGTGTGGGGGGGGATATTTCACCACCATAGTGATCTACACAACACTAATACCCAGATGCAAAATAAAATCATTTTCATCCTCTGATTTCTTTCTTCAGGCAAGTGGCTTGTTTCTTTAATTCAAATTAGCTCTTCATATTCAAGTCTCATTTTATTTAATCTTCTTTTTCAATTAAATTCAATTGTCTGTGATCTTAACTTCCTTTGCTTCTCTGCATTGCATATTCAGAGCGGAGACCAATTTTTTATTTCTCCCTTTACTTTAAAAAAAAATTGGAAGATGTATTACTTAAAAAGACCATCTTCTGGAAGAGACAAAAGTGTCGTTCCAGCATCCCAATGTTACCAAAGGCTCTGTGGCACTTTACAGATGTGCAATGGTGATGACTCAACTTTATCTGGATATAATTTGCATCATGTACATGTAAATAATAAGACTAAGGATGTTCAGAGGTGGAATCTATTTTCTATTAGATGAATGCATATAATTAGCTTATAGCAGTTATGGCTACCCAAATGCAATGAGAGTTGCTTAAATAAACCCCAAAACTCAAATATAGCTACAAATCTAGAAGCCTTCTCACTTGATCTGTCATCATGGAATTAAAGGAAAGTAAACTTCCCTCTGTTTTGCAAAGTGTCCCAAATGAGTCCCTGTCTCTGATTTACTGTGCTGTGACACAATTGCCAAGGGCTTGTAAGCTACTATATGATCTTAAACTGTTTATAAAAAGATGGAGTCTTTGTTATTCATCCTCTTTATATTCATAAACTAGAGCTCTGTGTATGATAGACACTTGTTATCTGATCACCCTAGCTCAGTGTTTCAAGTACCATGTGCTAGGTAATAACATGGAAGGACCCCACATTTCTAAAACTAAACTGGATCTTTATGAAGAAAACTATTTACAGAAATGTTGCAGCTGCAGCTAGCATTCCAGCCACGTGCACACAGAGTGACTTTCCAGTCCTCCTCCAAACTCTTCCTTCCTGCAACCTGTGCTTCTCCCTCTAAGTTCCCTTAATCATTTTTGTTGCCCTCCTCTGTACCTTTTCCAATTCTAATATATCTTTTCTGAGATGGGGTAACCAGAACTGCACACAGTATTCAAGATGTGCGCGTACTATGAATGTATATCATAGCATTATGATATTTTCTGTCTCACTGTTTATCCCTTTCCTAATGGTTCCCAACAGTCCGTTAGCTTTTTTTGACTGCAGCTACACATCTGATTCAAGGGCCATTGTTCCTTTGCATTTTCACAGGTGGAGGGGAACTGGAAAGAGGAGACTAAGGGGGGACATGATAGAGGTATATAAAATCATGAGTGATGTTGAGAAAGTGGATAAGGAAAAGTTATTTACTTATTCCCATAATACAAGAACTAGGGGTCACCAAATGAAATTAATAGGCAGCAGGTTTAAAACAAATAAAAGGAAGTTCTTCTTCACGCAGCGCACAGTCAACTTGTGGAACTCCTTACCTGAGGAGGTTGTGAAGGCTAGGACTATAACAATGTTTAAAAGGGGACTGGATAAATTCATGGTGGCTAAGTCCATAAATGGCTATTAGCCAGAATGGGTAAGAATGGTGTCCCTAGCCTCTGTTCGTCAGAGGATGGAGATGGATGGCAGGAGAGAGATCACTTGATCATTGCCTGTTAGGTTCACTCCCTCTGGGGCACCTGGCATTGGCCACTGTCGGTAGACAGATACTGGGCTAGATGGACCTTTGGTCTGACCCGGTACGGCCTTTCTTATGTTCTTATGTTCTTATGAGTGAGACAGAAGAGCCACCAGTTCCAAGATGTGCATATCTCACCCCCCCCTCCCATCTATGCAGTAGCTAGGGAGCCCCATCCACACACAAGATTCTGTAGATCAGGGCGGTCAGCCTATAATTGGAGAACAGACACTGTCTGCAGTCTGCTGCCCTTAGGACCCTGTGGATTTCTAACAAGAAATCCATGTGAGAGGTGATGAAGCTGTTTCAGTGGCATCACCCCTAATTTGCAAAGTGAGTTCAGAATCTGGACCCTTGTCTACCACACAGTTTATTGCTCATTTATACATTCCAACAAAAAACGGGTTTACAATGGAAATGTTGATAGCTGCTTAGTTACAGTGGAACTTGCGGGAGCTGTTATAATTAGGAGTTTTGGCTGTGCTGGAAATCAAAGTGATTCCCGTTCTCTCCTTTAATTAATACAGGCTTTTTTTATCTGTGAAAATGGAGCTGAATTAACATTGTGCTCTGGGCAAAGTGCCACCGCTCCGAAGCAGTCCCTGGCACAGGGAGACTTTCTGTTTCCAAGGCACTCCAGAAATTCCCTGTAACTACAAACACACATTTGCAGTTTTTGCCTTCTGCCATAAAACAACCAAGAAAAATATTTATCAAAGGGTAACGAGCCTCAAATAAAACCACCAGCTTAACATTAAAACACCAGAGTATTTTTTACTGAGCATCATAGGTGAGCATGGGGCTGTGCAAACACAGAAGATGTAATAAAGAGCCTAAGACTGATAAGTATTTAGGAGAGATGAATGTCTGTTAGGTATATGAGTAGAGTAAGGTGGTAATGCAAGGCCTACAGGCTGAGGCCTGTAAGATTTCAGCTTCGCCAGGCCAGGCCTCAGGTTTATGAAGGTTTGGCATAAGTAGGTGACCCAGGAAATAGCCTGTGCTAGCAAAGTTACAAGATTATTGTGGCAACAGGTGATGTTCAGGAAAATATGCCTCAGTGTACCTGTCTAGACTACAATACATCTGATTGTAACATCATGGACAGTTGTGCTCTCACCGCAGGTTACCATGGGAACATGTTTACATAGATACTAATGAGATGCTAATGAGAATGGACAACCTATGAAAAGCAGGGCACCCCAAAATGTATGGGGTGTGGAAGTATAGATAAGGAACAGGGGTTTGGAACCCTCATCCACATGCATAAGGTGGTCGTAACATAGGACAAAAACGGTTCCCTGGTATGGAATGGGTGAGACGGCCCCAAGGGAAAACTCCACCAGAAATCAGCCCTCTATCGACAGCCACTTGTTGAGAGATCCACCAGACTCGGTGATAACTTGGGGTATGTGAGTATGAATATGGCATTGGTTGCTGCATGGACTCACTCCAATTTTATATATGTACATGTGAGTATAACTTATAATACAAACAAGATTTCTTACTTTTAACTTTGTTTGTGGTCACTGTCCTCGTTCTTCATATGTTCCTAGAACCTCCCAATCTAAGAGAATCACTGAAGGTAACTTTCACCCTGTTGATCTTAAAACTGTGGCAACACAGGAGCCAGACTCACTCATTAGGGACGCTGTGGTTTAACCCACAACTATCAATTCAATTTTAAATAGAGGCTTCAATGGGATTCTAGCAACAGCAGCAACAACTACAGCTCCAGAGTCCAGCTCATCTCAGCTAATGTCCTCTCTTTTCCCTGAAAGGCCAGTCATACCATCTTTAATAACCTCTAAGAGTCGATCAGACAAGGGGTATTTCCTTCTAAAACTCTCCCCAGCTAAAGGGAAAGGGAACAAGGGATGATGTTAACATGAAAGCCTTACTTAATACTTTACATTTCAAATGCTGTAACTGTTTTTTTTTTCTTTTTAGTATCTTTAATACAAGGTTAAGAGGATTGTTAATGGTGTGTTTGCCATGATACTAAAGCACTGAGGTCTCCGTATACCAAGCCTCAAACCTTGGCTGACACTGTTTCATGTTGGAAAGTGATGGGGTTATGGTAACACCTTTGGCCCATTTATTCCATTGGATTAATACAACAGTTATTAACTGTTAAAATCACACATTTCCCAGCCTGGGGAGCAAGGACTGTCACCCTGGACATTCAGCTTGAAAAGCACAAGCCTGGAGCAAAAGGCCGGGGCTTTTAGATGCTAGCAGTGGCCAGGCCCATCAGCCCCTCACTCTCACTCAGCCAAAGCGAGGGTGATACAATTATCCCCAGAAGGCTTTCCAATCTAATCCAACACTGATAACAGTTATAGGCCTGGCTGGAAAGTATTGTTATTTTCACAGTTTGCTTATCCTGATCAGCTCTGATTACACATATAATGGCCAAAATATGCTAGGCCAATGTCCCTGCCCCATTTATGCATATAATGGATGTAACATCTAATCAGTTTCGAATAGGGCCACAGGAAGATTTCACTTTCCGTAAGCTAAAAGGTGCTACCTGGTCGCTGTGTAGTGTCTTTGACATAATGTTTCTGTGGAGTTCTAGTTTTTTAATGTTTGGGCAGGAAGCTGTTGTACTTGAGCAACTGTAACTCTTACATATTAGAGTGGCTTTGCGTTGGGATAAGCCATCTTTGGGTCACCAGCAGCATGAAACATACAATTGCTTAAGTGCTCCTAAAAGAAACCCATTATTTCCACTTTAGCCACTAGGTGGTGCTCAACATAACAGCACTGAGTCCTAACAGCACTACACAAAGCAGTCACTATCAAACTTCATAGTCTCATAGAAAGGGAGGGCAGGAAGGGCCCTTGAGAAGTCATCTGATCCAGCCTCCTGCCCTGAGGAAGAAGCTGGTAAACCTAGAGCCTCCCTGACAGGTGTTTGTCTGAGCAGCTTTTAAAAACCTCCAGTGATGAAGATTCCACCGTCTCCTTTGGAAGTCTATTCCAGCGCTTAACTAGATGTATAGTATGAACGTTTTTCCTAATATTTAACCTAAATCTCCCTTGCTGCAGATGAAGCCCATCACTTCTTGTCCTACCTGCATTGGAGATGAAGAATAATTGATCACCAGTTCCTTTTTCTAACAACCCTTAACATATTTGAAGACTGTTATCAGGTTCTCCTTCACTCTCCTAACCATGCCCAGTTTTTTAACTCTTCCTCATAAATCTTATTTTCTAAACCTTTTATCATTTTTGTTGCTCTCCTCTAGGCTCTCCCCAGTTTGTTCACATCTCTCCTAAAGTGTGGTGCCCAGAATGGATGCAGTTCTCCAGCTGAGGCCTCACCGGTGCTGAGCAGAGCAGAACAATTACCTCCCACATCTTATATACAACACTCCTGTTAAAACACCTGAAAATGGGATTAGCCTTTTTTGCAACTGCATCACATTATGGAATCATGTTTAGTTTCCTTGAAGAGGAGCTCAGAGTAATCATGGCTAGCAAGAAATTAGCTGAAGAAGGCAGCCAATTAGTCTGAGAGGCCCAATTTCTGATAGGTTGACATTATACCCCTTTTAGAGTCAGTTTCCTGGAAGACATTGTCAGAGATGGTGTCAGACACCCACAACCCTTGCCTGAAACTATATGGAGTGTGATCCATTGGTGGATCTCAGAGCACTTTGCCCACCTAACAGCCCTGTGTGGTAGGGAAGTAATATAATCCCCACCATACCGAAAAGAAGCTGAGGCACAGACTGTAACTCTGTGGCAAAGCTAGGAAAAGAACCTGGATCACTTAACCCCGGTTTGTGCTTCAGCCAATACGTCATGCTGCCTCCCTTAAAGCAGGGGACTGCATTCAAGAATCCCATCATTTCATGTGCTGTAATATCTTGTGATACAGCATGGCCAGAGAGCAGCAGGAGAGGGTTAGAAGGGAGCCTTATTCCCTGTAGAGGGAAGAAAGTTTGCTATAGATTAATTAAAGCACATGAAGCCAGTCACCTGATTAAAAAAAAACCTGCATCAATCAGACAAGGGGAGGAGTTGAAGCAGAGTGGATTGGTGTTGGAGCAGAGAGCAGTTTGGAGGGAAGCAGAGGAAAGTTTGGAGAAGTGCAGTGGTGGGCTAAGAAGACCAAGACCCTAGGTAAGGGGCATCTGGCTTGTGCAGAGGGAGGGCAGGAAGCCCCCACAAGCTGAAGGGTAAGAGAGGGAAGTAGCCCAGGGGAAGGAACTGCTAGTTCAAGTGGTTTACTGCTATCCCTAGGGCCCCTGGGCTGGGACCTGGAGTAGAGGGTGGGCCTGGCCCTCCCTCTCCACTCCCCTCCTCTAAGACACTAATGGGGCAGTTAATATGCCAGTTTAGAGGCAACCCCCCCCACAAAAAAAAAGAGAAAGTGCAAGACCCATCATAGTAGTGCTGGCAATTTGCCACAATATATACTGCTTACTGTATTTTTCACTCCATGCATCTGATGAAGTGGGTTTTAGCCCACAAAAGCTTATGCCCAAATAAACTTGTTAGTCTCTAAAGTGCCACATGGACTCATTGTTTTTACAAAATTCTCTGTTGCTCACACACTCTAGGGCACCCACCTTTACCCAGTTCCTAGGTCTCAAGGCAAAAGGCATCTAACTTTACCTCTCTGTGGGCTCTGGGCTCTACTCCATGGGCTCTGGGCAAACACCCTTTCCCTGTGGACTCAGAGCTTAATCTTTTGTGGGTGTACAGTGTCTTTTACCAGTGAAAGAGAGGATATTAGACAGTAATATCCTATGTAATCTCTATTTATTAACAATCAGCAAAAACCAGAATGCACCCGCTACACATACAAGGCTCACCACTCCCAATGAGGCAGATGAACTTTCCTTGATGGCCAGTCAGGATCAGGTCCATCTGGGAGACTCCAGTTTCTGCACGGTGTCATTGGCAGAGTGTTGAGGTCTGGCAGCTCTGTTCTTGGGGCTGTGTCCTGAAGTTGGTTTCCCAAAGAACTTCCTTTTGGATCCCAGTTTATATAGTGAGACTTGAGCCCTGCTTAGCTATAACTTAACCAATCATTATACTAAAATTTTACTAGCCAATCGGACATAGTGTAACAAAATTCTCTAACCAATCCTACCCTGCCACCTTAATTAATTCTGCTAGGGGTAAATTAATTACGTAACAGACAGGAAGAATCGAAGTGGGGACCATAATGACAAAACAATAAAGAAATGAGGATTTCATAACCACAACTATTGATAAGTGATGTCTTGCCAGACAGGATGCTATTAAACTAAGTTTCTTTAACCATCTTAAGATCTGTTTCTTTATCTGGTGCTAGTGGGTGCTATTAGGACAGAGTCTCCTTCTTACCAGCCCAATATTACATTGTTTTAATGTAATTTAGATGGAATGTGAGGATGTGACTTCCTGCTTCTCAGCTAATGGCTGCTGCCTTCTAATCTGGCTGCAGACAAAGGCCTTAGACCTTACAATATGGATGGCTACAGGAAAAGGCCTTATCCTTTCACGACTACATCCAAAGTTATGGGCCGAAGCGAAAGCCCATTGATTTCAGTGGGGTTGGAGCAGACCCAAAATGAGGCATGCGTCTCAAAATGAAAAGCACCTGAGACGTCTCCCTGCCTCTCGTCCCCACCCACTGACAATAAATCATCCGACGACAGAAAAGCCACCACTATCCAACACGGAGCCCATCAGCTCAGAAGCCAGCCTGACAAGAGGAGTCTTGTACTGAATCCTGAAGGATGCCAAGCTTGAGTTCTGGCAGACCCTGAAGGGAACAAGCTCCAGAGCCAAGGCCCACATACTGAGAACACACCGGGTTCAGCCTAGTGGACTGACACCGGGAGACTTGCAGCTGAGTACAAGTAACTGCCTCTTCAGCTTGTGGTGGGGGGGGGAGCTGTGATTTGTGAGAGTGGAGACATTTAATCTGTACTAAGCACTGTGCAAACATAATTAATCCTCCTAGTTCCCGTGTGAGGTAGGTGCGGAAGTATTATCCCCATTTTACAGATGGGGAAATGGAAGCAGGCAGGTCATACCATAGGAGATGTGGCGTGCAGAGTTCAGCTGAATCTCAGGGTTTCTCTCCTCTAGCTTGTTCCTGGTTTAGTTTTCTTTCAGATTTGGTCAGGCTCACCATGTCCATCTGGGTTGCCTTCCCTCTGCAGTCAGGTCCCTGATGTCATCAGGGTCAGGGTATATTCTCCAGGGTTTCCAAATATTCCCACAATCTTCTTTAGAGTTCGTTTGGAAGGTGCTTCCTCTGCCATTCGTGCTCTATTTCTTGCCAGCGTACTAAGCTGCCACTTCCCAGCCTCTGAGCCAGGCTGAGGCATTGCACTTCTTTCCACGTTAGACTTTCTAACCTCATGTTCACGCGTTCTGCACATGCTCTTTCTTTCCTGGCTGGAGTTAGATTTATGTCCCATCTCTCCTCTCTGGCAATAATTAACTCACACTTTAGATCCTACTCTTTGTCGGAATCACAGTCACTCACTTCTAGCTTTTCCGCCTCTTTCTAAACTATTATTACTGAATCCATGCACCAATGCACAGTTCTGGGAGTGAATGCTGCTGTCACCGGCAAACAGTAAATTCTCTTTCAACTCGACTACTTCTCTGGTTCCTGTGAGACAGC
Source organism: Mauremys mutica (assembly GCF_020497125.1). Taxonomy (NCBI): domain Eukaryota; kingdom Metazoa; phylum Chordata; order Testudines; family Geoemydidae; genus Mauremys; species Mauremys mutica. Next base: position 13,556,607 of record NC_059081.1, on the reverse strand, counting down.
AAAAGGAATGAGGCTTTGGCTTTGTCTACACTACGCAGCTTTTAGCCACACGGCTGTGCCGCGACAGCCGTGCCGCTAAAAGGCGCACAGTGTAGCTGCTGTTTGTTGGCAGGAGAGAGCTTCCATCCCCCAAGAGCAGCAGTAGCTGTTCACACTGGCGCAACTTTTGTCTTTCGTGTGTGTGTGTGTGTGTGTGTTTTTCACACCTCTGAACAACAAAAGTTTTGTCATTCAGTTGCCTGTGTAGACAAAGCCTGATGATAAAGATGCCTGCAGGAGATGAGAAGCCTGGGGCAGGCTTGCTAAACCAACTAACCCCACACCTGGTGTGGGGAGGGAACTTCAAGCAGCTGGTTCCTTAGAAGAGAGCTGAAGCAGTTGTGTGAGATGGCTGACTCTGGGAAGAACCCTCTGGCAGAACCCTTTAAATCCCCCAGGCTCTGAGGTAAGAGTCCTGCCTCAGGGTGGGGGACTTTGAGTTTTGCTTTTGAGTAATTTGTCTGGATGAACCCAGAACCCCCAATAATGGTGGAGATTGGAAGAGCAATGCATGGAGTCTCTGAAAAAGGGCCTGGACGAGGGAGAATAAAGGGCAGGCATTCCCTGGCCACAAGAGGGCGCCTGGGGGGCAGTCAACTCATTTACATACCAGATACAAGTTAGGCCTTAGAAATGCAGCCTGGCTCTGAAAGTGCAGATTCCACATGTATTGTGTCTCAATGATTTTCTATATCCGGTTACAAATGGACATTTGCCAACTAAATGCATCTCGAGACCTGAAAGTCAAGCTGGGTTCTTTCCTTCTAGCATAGGCTCCCCAATAATGAAGATCTCACCTGTCAAACTAAGCCCTCAGAGACACCTGTGTGACTCCATTGCTATCAAAACATTTGCCCAGGTCTGGCTGATTGACCCTTTCTTGGGAACTTAGCCAGCCATTCTGTTGCTGCTGCACAAGAAGGAAAGAATCCAGCTTATTCTCTTGGTACCGCACTGGCCCTGCTAGGCAAACGGTTTAATCATCAAAATGAGCATACATACAAATACACCCAGAGCAGAGCTGTTCAGAAAGACGGGGACATCTTTTCCACAGTGACTCTCCAGAGCTTAACTGCATTTTGATGTTACTTTTGAAGTTGCGGTGGAAGGAGGAATAACAAGGAGCCATAGATGGCGGGAGGCACAATGGCCTTGATTCTCCTGCTAGTGAGCATTGTTAGGTCACTTCTAAAAAGCTGAAATCAGCATGAACATTCTTCCACTGGCTCCAGGAAGATACTTTAAAATGCTCAGATAATTTAATAATGCAAACCCCTTTAAGCCATCTTGCAAGTCAGTTCTCTGAGAATAGAGTGATTCTCCTGTTTCAACCAGTGAGGAGTTCTTTGGCCAAATGCACGTGTTGTAGGGTACGGCAAAAAAGGACCCATGGCAGCAAGTCTCAGAGCCCGGGTCAGCTGACTCAGGCTCATACTGTGGGGCTAAAAATAGCAGTGTAGACATTTGGGCTCGGGTTGGTGCCTCGCCTCTGAAACCCAGTGTGGGAGGAGGGTCTCAGAGCCCACACACCAGCCCAAGCCCAAACATCTACACTACGATCTTTAGTCCACAAGCTTGAGTCAGTTGACCCAGGCTCTGAGACTTGCTGCTGCAGGGTTTTTTGCTGTGTAGATTTACCCAAAACATCTTTTGTGGCCTGTTCCATGGGCAAGCTTTATTTAGGCCAGTGCTACCAAGAACAGCACTCTTATACGGCGACCTTTGACATCTGCATGAAAATAATAATGCAAAGCAGGCTGACTGCACAGAGCTAGACAATGTCACTCAGCTGTAGGGGCCTTGGGTAACGTGCTTCTGAGCAGCCCCACTGTGCTGTTCTTCCTCTGCACCTACTGCTTCGATCCTACTGAAGGAGAGAGACTCCTCCCCAGCTCCGCTGGGGGAGCAGCGGAGTGAGCCTTGGAGACAGAAAGGAACAAAAATTGGGGGAAAATCCTCTCCCCCCTTCCTTATTCTATGGGTCATACACTGCCACTGGTTTTCAAATAGATCTCTTCTCTGCTGGTGCTATTTGGCCTCCTAATCTGCTAGCAGTCTGACTACGCTATAACAGACTCATTTCTCATTAGACTATTTTGCAACCACTGAGGGTGAGACACTGAGTTTCTGTCTGAACCATGAAGGTTCCCTTCAGTGCCAGCTTTTGGGATAATGGAACTGAGCTGTGAGTTGTTAGCGACATGTGGTTGTTTTAATACACCAATTCTCTCCCCATCTAGGGGTAGAACCTATTATCTCCACCCACAGCTGCTTGCAGGGCTTTTAAGAGCCAGTAAGTGCATGGCCATAGATAGCATGTACAGAGGCTCACTAAACCACACCCTCCCATCAAAACAAAACACTTGGCACTGTAAAATGCACTTGCTAACAGAAAACGAAGGCCTGCTTCAGCCTCTCGCCTGTAACGGTACAGGATCTGTCCGACCCAGTACACTGACAGGACAATAATCCGACCTTCAATATTTAACATCCAGGGAGCACTTTAATAGACTCCGTATCATGTAATCTGGTCTTTGGAAACAACCTATTTCCCTTTCCCCGAAGTGACTGGGTGGCTAGGAGCATAACACAGTAGAATCAGAACAAATGCCACATTATGGGCCATGTCGATGCCTCCAGACCCAGAAGGAGGGCATGGCCTGGGTCGGGTGCCACCCTTTGAAAGGGTGCAGAGTGCTCTGCTTCGCTGTGGGGGAGGGGAGGGGCGGTTAGACTGCTGGGAGTGGCTTGAGACTGGTGTATTCCTGGTGCTCCCTGAATGCCTGCCAGGTCTCTGCCTGTGCAGAACAGCACAGCAAGGCCCTCTGTGCTCTCTTCCCATCCTCCCGCTTGCAGACCTGTAAAAAGGGCCAGACACTGGCGAGAAGCACGGCTTTCCTCTCTCTGCCTCACTGAGCTCCATACTCCCCTCAGCTCTGCCCTTGCTGCAGAGGGGAGCAAAGTGGGACTGGCAGCAAATGGGTGAAATGAGAACAGTGACTCCTATGCACACACTGTGCATGCCCTTCCACTCCAGCTCAGTGCTGTCAGCCTCTGAGTTTCCCATAGAGATTGGAACCCTCGTGCCCTCCAGGCTGGTCCAATCTCCTCCCCCAGAGATCACTTTAACTTTGCAAGTGCTGTGCCTGAGCGGAGGGAGCATTTTCTTTCTCACCCTCCAGGTTTTCAGTCAGAGCGTAGCACGTGGCTCAATATTTGGTGGTTTTCTGCATCAGTCATATTACAAGTAGAAAGGGGACTAGTCACTCCACTATTGGACTCGAGCATCATTCTCAGTAAATAATCAAACTGAAAGAGAACCAGCAAAAACAAAGCACTTGCCAAACTGGACCAAACCTGAGTCCATCTCTTCTCAATTTTTGATCCATAGCAATACTTTCTCTCTCACCTCCTGACTACTTAGCTTCTTCAGTAGCCTCTTCTGCAGGACCTTGTCCAATGCCTTTTGGAAATCTACATAAATTATAGCAACCAGTTCTCCTTTATCCACTACGTTATTGACACATTCAAAGTATTCAATAGATTAGTTGGACACCATTTTCCTTTGCAGAATCCAGACTGGTTAGATCCTATCACATCATAATCTTCCGGATGTTTTGTTGTTCCATTTTTAATTATCTTTCCAACCAATTTGCCAGGTACCGCTGTAAGGCTTGTTGGTCTATAATTCCCCAGATGACCCCTAGAACCAATTTTAAATATAGAGACATCATTGGCTGCTCTCCAATCCACTAGAAGAGCAGCTGCTTTTAATGACAGACTGAATATTTTTATTTGCAGCTCAGCCACTTCATACGTAAGCTCCTAAGGACTGCTGGATAGACCACGTGAGGCTGGTGACTTACTGCTTTAAATTATCAGTTTGCTCCAGCACCTCTTTTCCTGACACCTCAGTCTCTGACAGCACTGCATCTTTGTTACCAGACGAGAGCAGGTCCACGGTAGGAATCTCCCCATCATCCTCAGCGGTGAAAGCTAATGCAAAGAAATCACTGAGCTTCTCAGCAATGTCCTTAATTACTCATCCTTAATTGCCTTAATTACTCCCTTTAAGCCCAAGGGATCAAGAATACCCACCAATTCTTTCACAGGCTTCCTGCTTCTCACACATGTAAAGAATCTCTTGTTACTTGTTTTTACACCTGTGGGTATTTGTTCTTTGAAATCTATTGTGGCCCCTTTGAATTCTTATTTTTTGCCTCTTGTAAAATAAAAAAAGCGACGGTCATGCACAGACAGACAGGAAGTCTGGGCTTTTTGCTTATGTGCTCAGATAGCCATTCTGGACTTGAGAACATCCCCACTGTGTAGAAATCAAGGAAACATTAAGGAACATGGTAAAGTCTAACTTAGGTCAGGGACAAATCATCTGTTATCATTTAGTCTGAATTATTAATAGAGAAACTCTAGTAAAGAATGCAGGGCTTCAATCCTCTTTTTTCAAAAATAAAAATCATTCCCCCCATTCCACATGCATTATATTGTAATGAACATGAGTGCTACTATCCCCCACTGAATGGGCTCAAACTGCTCACGTCACATAGGTCTCACACTGCTAACAGCAATTCTCCTTTAGTAAGTAGCAAAGGCTTATGCTTGTGGAGTAGGAAGTTCCAACTCCCATCCCTGCTGCTCACATTAAATTCTAACTGGTCACTCTGTGAAATTCTGCATGGCCACGGATCTGCTACTAGGGTTAGGCATTACACCTGTACACAGCAGAGTACAGCCCTACTTACCTGAAGGGAGGCTCCGGGAGACATTGGAAGCCCACATTTAGATAAGGTTTGAGATCAACAGGGCTGTGACCAGCTTTGAACAGTTTATGCCCCAAATCCAGAGTTCAGGGGAAACATGCTAGCCAGTCATTGCTGTGAAACCTGCAGGCTGGAGACTGAATGGGGAGGCCCCCAAACTTTCCCAAGTCACATTCCTTGCAGCTGTGAGGGAGAAGAGGAGTTTGGGCAGTCCTGAAAAGTTTGAGCTCCAGATGCCCAGTCTTGGATCTCAGGAAAGAAACACCAGGTTTAAAAACCACATAGGGTAATACACACACTCTGGTTAGCGCCCATTGCTCTTGAACAATAGCTTTGTTATCAAGCAAAGCCTGTAATGCAGGGGGGAAATACAATGGCTGTTAAAAGCCTTTCCCAGCCTTTGTGCCTCTAAAACGGGTCGGCAACCTTTCCGAAGTGGTGTGTCGAGTCTTCATTTATTCACTCTAATTTAAGGTTTCGCGTGCCAGTCATACATTTTAACGTTTTTAGAAGGTCTCTTTCTGTAAGTCTATAATATATAACTAAACTATTGTTGTATGTAAAGTAAATAAGGTTTTTAAAATGTTTAAGAAGCTTCAGTTAAAATTAAATTAAAACGCAGAGCCCCCTGGACCGGTGGCCAGGACCCAGGCAGTGTGAGTACCACTGAAAATCAGCTCGCGTGCCACAGGTTGCCTACCCCTGCTCTAAAATCACAATCCTACCAGTAGGATTGCATCTGATGAAGTGGGAATTCACCCACGAAAGCTCATGCTCCAATATGTCTGTTAGTCTATAAGGTGCCACAGGACTCTCGCTTTTTACAGCTCCAAACTAACGGGGCTACCCCTCTGATACTTGAATCCTACCAGTATGAGCCCAAAATCCCAGCATTAATGAAGAGACTGTGTGTTTGAGAGGTGCTTTGTGTTCAATATTGCAGCAAGTTCAAGGCAGCCTGGGCTTCCCTGCTGCACACCTGATCTGGGCCACCTGAAGGAAAGAAGCCTGGGCCACCTCTTGGTGCGGCTTGTACAGCGCCTGGCACAATGAGGACCCAGGCAACTGCCACAGCCAGAGCAAACCACGAGAAGCTCCTTTCGCAGCCGGCGGGCTCTGGTCTGCGGCGCGCAGCAGAGCAGCCCCGAGCTGGCCCCGGAGATGAAACCGGCGGAGACAGTCACCGCTCCGAGCTGGGCCGGCCCGCAGCCCGGCTAGTCCCCTGGCCCCGTGCCCGCCGCGAGGGGCAGGAGCCCGGGGCGGGCGCGGCGGCTGGCACATGGCGCCCGGGGGGAGGAGCTCCGCGCCGCGCATCACGGGGCGTTAGTCGCAACTACCCAAAGTAGGCGCCCCGCGCTGCCCGCTCGCTGCCCGGCCCGGCCCGGCGGAGGTGAGTGCACGGCCCCGGGGCCCGCTCCGGCTCCGGGCGGGTGGGGCCCGCTCCCCGCCCCTTGCCGGCCCGCCCGCCCGCGGCGGTACATGGGGACGGGGCGGGGGCAGCCGGAGTTTTGCTGCTGCCCGGGCTGGGAGCGGGGGGCTGGAGCGCGCGGCTCCGTGCAGGGCTCCCGGGAGAGCAAGGCTGGTGATCCCGGCCCCCCCATCCGATCACCTGACCGCATGGTGGGGGGGAGCTATGGCCGGGCTGCGCGCTCCTCCCACCCTGCTTTGGGGTGAGGGGAGGGTCTCAGCCCCGGGGTCCGCCGGAGCCCCCGCTGCAGCCCCTCCTGGCTGCTCAGAAGCCCCCGGACACGTGTGGAGGGGCCAGACCCTGCGTCCACAGTGTGAGTGGATCGCACGTGGCCAACTCCGATTCGTCCTGGCGGGTTAGCGCTCCGCCCGTGGGCGTTGTGCCCTAGGCGCTCGGATGGCCTGTTGTTACTGCCCCCGGGGCCTGGCTTTCTTAAAACAAGTGGGGTGGGACTGGGCGTCTGGGTCATGCACAGCCCCGGGCAAGAGCCACAAGCAACACATCTTGAGTCTGATTTTTCCTTCTGTGAGTCTAGTCGGTGTGTTCTTAAGTAACTTGTTTCAAATCAGGGAGATGGTATTGAACTTTAATTGCTTAGTTATTTGTGCGTTAATCCACGGGTGTTTGGGACGTCATCTGGTGTCCGTGGTTTTCGCGATGGAAGTATTTGGTTTTTATTTCAGATCACAGCTGCCCCTCAAACGAAGTTGATTTAGAAAAGAGTTAAAAGTGCTTTCGGGAAGTATCTGCCCTGAATCCTCCTGCCAGAGTCTGTGGTTTTACAGTTACATTTTCCATTTTTTTTTTTTAAATTCTTCGCTGTTGCTGGGTGAAACGCCCAGACAAATGGGGGCGGCGGAGATTGACAGTCTACACCGGGGAAAAGAGAAACTAACTCTACATTAAGTGCTGTCAAATGAACTCAGAAAACAGACTGAAACCAGATAAAATAGCTTTTCTCCAGCCCAGCTATAGCCATCTTAGATGTGTCAACAGTCAGTTTAAAAAAACCACTAGACAGATCTGTACATTTTAAATTGACTGTGTCCCTTTAACAATAATTTACCCTTATACTATATATACTTTGATGCAGGGCCCCCAAAGTGCTTCGCAAATTTTACAATCTTCATATAATGGATGAGGAAACAAGCCACAGAAGTGAGATGACTTGTCCAAGGTCACATCGGTAGCAGAGGGAGGAATAGAAATTCCATTTGAACAGAGAGATAATGGCAATAATTATATTATCACCATAGCTGCTCTGTAAAAGGAAGAATGCTTGAAGGCCACAGGGGAGTTTAGTTTATGTGCAGTCTCAGATTAGTTAGAAACAAAGAACAATATATCAGGGTATAAATTAAAGAATTGGCATGGGAGTTGTGGTCTGATTCTGGAATGACCTTTGTTCCTTGCCCAGGCCAGTAGAAACTCAAGAGGTTTCTGAGTGCCATGCTTGTGATCCAGGAAAAGGAGGAAGTTTGCCTACCACTTTCCTTCCAGAACACCCACTGAGTGGATTGGCACTGGCCTTTGAGTAGGCTGCTTGTCATACCTGTCAGATGGTTAACACCTTGTTCGCAGAACACTGAAAGAGAAGGAAGGGAGAAATGGGGGACCCAGTAGGGTTCCTCAGGATCAGTCATTCTCAGCCAGTCAGCACAGCACAGAGCTGCAGCCCATGTCACATCCTCAGGGCCATACAGCATGGTGGTGGGTGAGCCATGGGCTTGGGGAGGCTAACCCCCAGCCTGGCCCACCCTTCCCCTCCAAGGCCAGAGGCCCTGCCCCTGCAGCTGCCAGCCCCCCCACAGCCCCAGGTCACCCGAGCACATCCAATTGCAGAGCACCTGGCAGGCGGCACACAGCCCCCACACCAGCTCCGGAGTGCCAGACGGGCAGGTGGCACACATCCCCCCCAGCCCCTGAGTGACGGATGGGCAGCACGCGGCCCTCCCTTCGTGCCCCTCTCCCCCAGCGCTAGGCGATGTGGTCCCAATGCTAGGGGCCCCCCCAGCGCTGGGCAGCCCCAGCCACCCCAAGTCCCAGCTGCCCTAGCCCCAGCAGGCTTCCCTTCCCAGAACAGGAGCAGCCTGCCTGGGCTGGGGCCAACTAGCAGCAGGAGGGGACCTCAGGGCAGGGTGTGGCCGGGGCCATGCTGGGCTGTTTGAGGAGGCACAGCCTTCCCCAGCCTCTTATACGCATCACCCATGCATGGGCGGCAGGTATAACAGGCCAGGGAAGGCAAAGCCGTCCTGGCGCAGCCACTCCCGTGGGACACCTGGGCTGCGGTGGCCCCGCCCCTTCCCGAGGCCCCCGGCCCCCACCCACTGCCTGCCTACCTGCACTCCACCTCCCCACCCCAGCTCCCCGCTGCTTGCCGCGTCACTTCTCCTCGGGGGCAGGGGAGTGAGGAGGGGCGCTGCAAGCAAGCGGCAGGGGAGTGAGGCAGCTCCGCTGGGCATGGGGCCACTGGCTCGGATGAGAGGAGTAGCTCGGCATGGTGGTCAGGCAGGGGAGAGCGGCTCGGTTTGGCGCTCAGGCGGGGAGAGCGGCACAGCCTGGCACTAGGAGCAGCACGGAGTGGTGCTCGGCCTGGCGCTGGGGCTGGAGGGGGCGAGCCAGGGCTCCTCTGGTCATGGGGGGCCTCAGGGCTCCTTCTGTTATGGGGGGGCAGGTTTTGGGGCTCTGACGTGCAGGAGGGTGGAGCCTCAGGCAGAAGGGGTGGGGCCTGCAGGCTAGCCTCCCCAAAGTGGGGGTTCTCCCGCCACCCATGCCATACCGTTAGTATTGTATGCGACCCACAATGGTAAATAGGTTGAGAACCACTGCTCAGGATCCTCAAGGAGAGCAACCTTTGTTTGGAGGTTAGATGTGCTGAAAGAAAAATATTCCAAGGAAAGGAAGGGAGGGAAAGGGCACCATATATAATACAGGCCTTGATCCTGCAGTTGGCTCCATGCAGGCAGGCCCACATGGACTTAAGTGGGACTCTGCACAGGCCAAACTAGTTGCAGGATCAGGTACATAGGCTTTAAGATTTTTTTCTATTTACATCTGTGTATGTATACATAAATGTATTGTTAACACGGGGCTGTCCTTGTAGAGTAACAACAGAACACTAACTTGGGTGGAGGCAGGAATCACAGAACCAACTGTGATTCAGAAAGCCAAACATGCAGGACAAGTGTGCGCTTCAAATTACTTTAGTGGGACCATCCAGAGAACTGACCACTCCATGTAGACCTGAGCACATAGATAAGAGTTTGCAGGATCCGAGCCCAGGTGTGGCGAGTTGTTGGTTAAAGAGCAGGAAGTTCATGAAAGCATGTATTATTTATATTGCAGTAGTAGCACCTAGAGACCTGCTCCTGCAAGCTGGGTGTGGCACAAGCATATCTCAATGCACCAATGGGCATTTAAATCAGTATCTTCCAAATGAGATTTGTGCATTGCAAAGTGCCGTCCAATGGAGAGAAATAAAACCTAAACATGCTGGGAGGAGGAAGAAAGTAGCTTATAGTATAAAAATTCCTGTCGATTTAGGATTTTTAAAATAAGATTTAAATACCACCCTAGGCCTTAGTTTCCTCATCTCTTTTAACAAACTACAGTTGACATAAAAACCAGGTACAGTAAAGCCAGATCTGATATTAAATATACATGTTTGATTTGCTGTGTAATTGTAAAGGAAAAAGTTGCAAGTGATGACTTAAAGATACTTATGCAGGAAATCACAGGAAAAGGTGCCATTTGAAAAGCTTTTTAAAAAAAACCCAGCATATACACACACACCTCATAAGGAACTGGGCTTTGCAACATTACATAAAAAAACCCATAGAAACACCCTCAGATTCTAGTAAAAGGAGTGAAAATTTTCTTCTCTCAAACCCATTTGGCCAAGGTTACTAATGAAACCAACTTGCTGGAGAAATGGAAAAGATACTTGTTGCTATGGTGATGAAATATGACCTTCCCAGAATAAATAAGCACCAGCTTTTTTAGGAATCAGTTTATCATCCTTGATTATGACACTCACCAAACCAAACTTGTAATGGAGGCAGATGCTAATTGATTTTCAAACTGAAACGCTACTGTTCTTCATGGTGTGGTTTCTCCTCCCTCCTTACACTGACTAGGGCTCTTCTCTTGCTGAACGGGCATTAGCAGCGTAGCCTAGTGTAGACAAGGGCAACATTTTCAAAAGCACCAAGTCACCTGGGAGCTTCTGAACATTTTAACCCAGGTCTTAGAAAATAATACAGAAAGCACAATTCACCTTTAGTCCCCCAGCTTCTCCTAACAGATTTTCAAAATCTCTACCTGAAGCCTTGATCGTGCAAACCTTTTATACGTGTTCACCTTTATCCACCTGAGCATTTCCACTGAAGTCACTGGAAGTACTTGCATATGTAAAGTTATTCAGGTGTACTGGGGCACAAGGCATTTCTAATGTGTCCATCACCGAAGTATCTGGGCACCAATTATTTATAATATAAAGTACCATCACATATCAGTAAGCATCACTTATTATTTAGAATGAATTAACTTTTATTTCAGGACATTTATCTCCCAGAGGGAGCACTCCAATAGACTTAACTATAAAATATATATTAAAGATTCAAGAAAATAATACCACATGGATAGAACCTAAAAGCAATAAAGCACCAATTAATGTGTCTTGCCAAGGGCCCTGAAATACAAAATACAGTTTAAAAGAGGTTTATGACCCTCCTTTTGCCTCACCAAAAATGGGATCACAGAGCCTACAAAAGTATGGTCCATGTTCTGTCAGTCTCTGCAAACCGTAGGCGCCAGCAGTGCCCTGCCCTCTGACCTAAGGACAAGATGGTATAGAGGGAGCCAAGTGATCAGTAAAGTGTTTGGACTCACTCCAGCAAGGGCTTTAAAGTTAAAACTCTAAAGATCTCTCTGTCTTGGTAATTGGTTTGCCCGCTCCCTGCTGTAGCAGAGGTGGTGATGGAAGCAGGAGTCTTGTAGGTCAGTCAGCTGATTAAAGAGATGAGAGTAGAGTAGTAGGCAAGTGCTGTGTTGTAGAGGACAAGGAGCTGGATTATACACTGAAAAATCCATTGCCCATTTAATGACGAGGCAGTGACGAGGCCTGTAGTTGCGCACATCGGTAGTCAGATAGGTAGCACAGTGGCTCTAGAGCTCTTTTATCTCAGGTTCATCCCTGCCCCAAAGAACGTAAAACCTCAGTATTATTTGCTGCTTTTAAACCAAGTTTTCCTCCTTCCCAGACACGCCTCCTGCCCCCCAACTCAGCAAAGTTAGACTGAATTCTAACTGTGTCTTCCAACAGATCTGCCTTTGAACTGTTCACTCCTTTGGCCTTCCCCTGCACCATCCAATCCTCTTTTTGCTAGCAGAAAGGAGACTCTGGCTGCTTCTGATATCCCTTATCTCTCTTCCCTAGGTTCATGCTGTTCAACCCGCCTACCCCACACACCCTTTTTCCTTGTGGGATGTCTTTCTCGCTACACTTTCCCCTCGCTCGCCCTTGACTGTAACTTTGGAAAAGCTTTAAGTTGGCTGTTTGGACAATACAAAGGCGGCCACTAAAAAGCAGGCTAGAGGAGCTCTAATAAGCTCGTACATATGGATGTGCTGCTGTCACAGAGGCTGCTTTGCTTAATGGCCAGAGCTTTACATTTGAAACACCTGGACTCCCTTGAATCACAGTCCCCATGCCAGCCAGGCTGACTCAGTCTTCCCCCTTCTGGGCTCGGTAAATAGAGTGCTGTGCTGAAGTGTTTGGGATGAGACCTTAACATCAAGGCCCTGTGTCTTTTGTGTAGGCATTAAACAGCCTCAGTCCATAGCACTTTTCATAACAACAGGGGGTTGCCATATAAGATCCTTGGCCAAAATGTCCCCCCCCCGCCCCGTGCCTCTGTATTGCTTGGCTCTAGCTGGTAACTGCTCTCTGCCTCAGAGTTGGCTGCATATCAGTAAGGAGCTTTGGCATCTCCTGGCTCAAAAAGCAATATATATACTCAAGATCTATCATTAGTCAGCTAGATGGATGCCACCAGTAGAAAGCTAGGGAGTACCAGTTTTTCTGGGTTGTTTCTTCCCCTGATTTAAGTCCCATCTGAATGGCAAGTGAAGCTCTTCACCAGGTGAACTTTGAGGAAACCGCTCAGACTAAAGCACTGTCTGTTCAGCGCTGATGGTATTTTACTGGCCACTGGGCATGGTGCTGCTTCTGTCTGGTGGAGTTTGGCATGTGTACAGCCTTCACAGAGTGTACAAAGAGTAGCAAGACTTCCTTTTTGCATACGCCTGGTGGCTTGGGCTCTGCTGTTTGTACCTATGTCTCACGGCTGAAAAGAATCAAAGTACAGAGCCTAAAATGGAAAGCTGTTGTAACGAAATTGCTGGGTCGTAACCACCACCTTGAATGTGCTGCGTTGAAATGTAGCCAGGAGAGGGCGCTATATGGCACAGTCCAACTGCTAGCAGTAGACAGCTCCATCAACACTAGAGAGCAGGTAAACGTAGTAGCTTTCTGAGGAGGAGTGGACTCTGCAGAGAATCAGGGGCTCTGTGAGAGCAGGAGCCGCATGCCAGAACCGGAAGGAGCTGGCTGCAGAAGGAAGGCTGGGCAGTGGGCAGCCTGAGAGCTGGGACTAAAAAGTTAAGAGCCAGTCAAAGCATCAGCCTGCTGCTGGCAGAAGCCCACCAGGAGAAGGAGGATATAGGACAGCATTGTGCAAGCAGGAGTGGGGTAAATGCACATGTGGATACCAGGAGACCACGGGCAAAGCCAGAGGTCAATTCTAGTGGGCTCTGTAGGCTAGGGCTTGACCCTGTCTAGGCAATGGATGGACTGGAGGGAGTATAATTAGCACTAGGCCTGGGGAATCCCATGGGGCAGTTATTTCACAACGGACATCCCCTAGAGTCTGGGCTGATCTTTCGTTATGACTGTTGACATTGTTGTGCCTAGAGTATTTGCACCTTTTAGGTACAGGCAGTCCTGGTGCTGTTACTTACTCAAAATGCATTGAGTATGTTAATGGGGCACCAAAGACTAGAGTCTGGTGCTTGGACGCATGTGCTATAGGAACTCCAATCTTGCAGTACACAGAGCATGCTACCAGACACGCAGAAAGCCCTGCTGTACCACAGCCGTTGCAGCAACGCCCCACAGCGGCAACAGCTACAGTCATAATTTATTTATGGGTAGCACAGCCTTGCCAAACTCACCGATGGCAGGACATTTTTGACAGGTGAGTAAAATATTAGAGCTTGGGGTTTTTAAATCATTGTTGGAATGGGTGAACAAGGAGGTTATGTGTCTGGGCTGGTAAATGTCTATAGCAGTATGGCAAGGCAGATGTGACACTAAAAGCGTGCGAGGTGTTTCTTGGACAGATACGAAGATAAGATCCTTGCACAGATGTGCATACAATCTATATAGAGAAAGACACGGGGAATGGATGGAGTACACAAGCAGACAGAGTGAGCGGTAATATAAGGGTTTTGTTTAAGGTAATGTAATCTGAGTAACCTCTCTCCTTCATCCTTCTGTTGTTTTTTTTTCAATCCCATCCTCCACTTTCCATTGCTTCAGTCCAGTTAGATTCCCCTGAATGGTTCCCTGAGTCAATAATCCTCCTCTCCCCACATCCTTATAGATGTAGTGTTTAAGTGTCACGCAGTTGTATCGTGCACTTAAGCAGGGGTGGGAGAGGGATAGAGATAAAGAAACAGGCAATCCTGTAGTCATAAGTGCACATAGTCAGGATCCCAGCTCCTGAGTGAGGGCTGGGCGGTTGGCAGTCTGGTTTAAGTGTCCCAGCGAAGGTTCTGATGTAACTGAGCAAGGGGAAGGGGTGGGGTAGACCCTGGGTTACAATTGAGCAAAGAGGCAATATTCCTGAACACCTTTTGCATAACGGAACAGCTCCAGATTCTCTCAGCTACCATTCTTCTGCCAGTCTGACCATGGAGACCTCTCTGGGTGGGTGGCTTACTCAGCAGGTGTTTTCACTGTAGACTGGCCAAGAAGGATCCTGCCTTCTTTCCTGTTGATGTCTCACATCCTCCACAAGCTTGAGAAAGGGAATAATCAAGTGATTCTCAGAGCCCCAAGATGGCTCGGGAAACACTGGTTTGCCGTCCCAAACCAGCCAGCATCAGATTGATTCTTGTGCCTGAGCAGAAGAAACAGCTGCTCCTCCCAAACGAAGGGATCCGGCTGTGCCCTTTCGGAGCATCATAAAGGAACCTGAAAACAGGGCCAAACCTGTATAAGAGACAGTGTCAGGTCAAACATAAGCAAAAGAGGAGGAAACTACCCTTCCCCTGCCAGGGTCCTTGTATCAGTTAGACAAGCAGGGTAATTCAACCTAACTACAGTCTCTTAGAACTTGGTTCTGACCCTCTTTCATGGGTCTGCCCCGTAGCTGTTTCAAATCAAAGAAAAGGTGGGAGTCACATGCCCATAGGTTTCAGAGGAGAACCAGCACGTCAACCTGCCTCCTCCACTGAGGGAGAAGACCAGGCTTATTCCTCCCCTTCCCCTGGCTTATTTCCCAGGGTGCCATCCCCCAGCCCGGAACTACTTTCCCCAGCAAGCCTGCTCCCTGGGATCCTGGAGAGGGGCCAGCTGGGGACTGCCCTGGGCTAGCCTTGTCCCTCACCAGTGAGAGCAGATGGGGTGGGAGATCCTGCTCATGGAACAATGGTCTCCCTCCTAAAAGCAGAGGCAGCAGCACAGTTTTCTTCCCTCAACCACCAAACAGCCTCCCCCCGAAACCACTGCCTTTCTTTCCATGTCGCCTACCCACGGGTAAGTTTAAGAGACAAAACCCAGCAGGTGGGGTAGTGCTGGTCTAGGAGCATTTCCCACAAGTCTCAAAGGGCTGGCATACCCGGTTATGGCAACTTCCGGTCTTAAGAGACCACCAAGAAATAGCCACACCACCAAGAACTCACTGAGTGCAGTTTTTCTGCGTCTTCACTAGAAACACCCCACCCCCCATTAAGCAACCCAGCTTTGATCTTGACTTGAGGGATTGCTGAAGACAAGTTTTGCTGTCTCTGTACTCTCCACAGATAATAATGACAGGACTCCGGGCTTGCATGCAACTTGACTCCAAACACAATCTGCATGCATGAAAGTGGAAAAGATTTGCTCTCTGTTGTCTCAGGAAGGAGTGCATCCTTGCATCACACCCATTATCTACAGACTGCAGGGTATTTTTAGATCCCTCTGAGAGGCTTCTTCCATTCAGGTAGTCAGCCTGGTACACCATGCCTCCATTTAGCTGCTATTCCTGCTTTTTGCAGAGGAAAATCTCAGAAAGGGGTGAGTCACCATTAGATAGTAATTAACTTGATAGGAGCAGCAAAGAAACCAAGACCACAGAAGAATATGATAGCAGCCACAGGGACTTAAGTACAGTACTCAAGGCTCTTGCAAAATATCCATCTGAGCCTCTTAAGAACTGTGAGATGAGAATAGTCATGAAAATAGCCTTCTTATTAGCCATTACATCAGCCAGATGAGTTAGAGTATTACAGGCATTAACATTAGATCCACCATTCTTCAGTTTGTAGACTCTACTGCACCCCAATCATCGTTTACCTCCTTACCAAAACTCATTCTGCTGCATTAACCAGCAGATTAAACTCCGGACGCTTGTGCCCCAAATCCTCAGATTCCAACTTTATGAAACTTTTATTACAAAAGAGATCCTGGGGAGGCATTTCGTTATTATATCAGGACGCCGGCTGCCCGCGGCAAATCCAGCACTTTCATTACAGTGGCGCAGCAAAGGAAACTGTGTAAACATCTCCTTTGTCATAAAGGAATAAAAGTGAGACCTTTGACTTTCCCATGCCTGTGCAGGCTATCAGGGGAATCAGTTTCCTGAGCAGAATTTGGCAGAGCAGAGATTCAGAATGTGTGGTACAGCCTGTTGGTAACCCTGTTTAAAAAATAAAAAAATGCCCTCTAAAATCATAAACTCCTGTCTATTTGTTCTCCATTATTCCAGTTTTGCTTAGTCACACACCTTTATTACAGGCAGGGCTAGTAGGGCTGCTTAGTCAGGTTGTCTGTCAATTCCCATTATGAGACCCTGTTTTCAGTTTCTTAAAAAACATTGCCAAACTTGAACTCCTTGGGCTGAAATTTCCTATGCCAGGTGTCTACTTAGGGGTGAATAACTCTGGAAAAATGTAGCTGAAACAGTTCAGCCATTTCCAAGAACAAAGCTAGGGGAAAATGTGTTTTGCCCCTGTTAAAAAAAAATCTGGCAACTTTTCTTTGAGACGCTGGACTGAATGAGGCAGGGGTCCTGTGGGAAAAAATGGTATGTGATCTTATAATCAAAGACTGTATCATAATGCACACGCACAAGGGGTGCCGTGAAAGTTGCACAGGCAATTGTGACATTTCCTAACTTCAGTTGCCAAACAGCGCAAGGCAGGGAGGTGATGTTTTGTGGTGAGGGGAAAAAGGGCTAAGTTACTTCTTTCCATTACAAGTATTGCTTCCCCCCTCTTGGTTGCTTCTTCATGTTTTGAGCTTCTTGCATACCAGTCATGTTATTGCCCTGCTACCTGAATGGAAGTGAAAGGACTCCTGGAATGTACAGCAGAGTTCAGGATCAAGCAGCTTTGTATAAAAGGCCTGTCATGCAAAAACTCTCACTGAGGCAGGAGAGCCAGATGGATGGCATCGGTAGACAACACGAAAGCTACTGCCAAGGGGAGCGAATCCAACAGGGTACACACCGACACTAAACCCTACCGTCGCGGACCAATCAAACCCACACCTACAACCCACGGACAGTCAGACTCTACCTTTCCTTCTACCTCACCAGTCTCCAGTAGACCAACACAAACTGGTGACCCATCAACTGGGCGATGTTTTCAATGCAATGAATTGGGGCATATCAAAGCCAAATGCCCAAAGAACCTAAACCGAGTGCAACTCCTTGCACCTTCACACCAAGGAAAGCCGGACATAGATGTATCTCAAATACCCTTAGAACATAGGGAAACTTTGAGAGTTGACGAAAAGGAGATCATCGCATGGAGAGACACTGCAGCACATGTGTCAGCTATCCACCGAACCTTCGTGGACCCCAAATTCATCAACCAGAAAACCAAAGTGACAATTCGACCCTTCATGTCAAAACCTGTAACATTACCTACAGTGCGTTTACCTGTCCAGTACAAGGGCTGGTCAGGGAAGTGGACTTTTGCTGTCTATGACAACCATCCGGTGGTGTGGAAGAGGTGACCCTCTCCACAATACCCTACAGGCCAAGGTGGAGGCTATCACAGCTGTTTCTTAGGTTTGGCCACACTACAGCCAAATCGCTGCCCCACTAACTGATCTGACCAGCCAGCCAAATGCAGTTAACTTTGTATAAAAGGCCCTTTTCTTAGCTAAATCTATTCCAGTTTCAACAGGTACATGGCACCTGCTGTGTTCGCCTGAGGACCTCTTTAGGTATGGGAAAGAAACGACATGGCTTCTTTTCACTTGTAACAAAACAGCTGCAGGTGAGGAGTTAATATTTTCGTCTGGTAATGAAAACAGTGAAAGCTAATTTCATGAGTGTAAACGTTAGGATCCAAATGCTTCTTTCCAGATCTGACTTCTTTATGTATGAACTCACTAGTAAATACCCGGGAAGCTAACACTGGAAGTTGATGTTTTGCAATCTGAATTAGTAGGGGCAAAAAAGGTCCCAATTCTGCAGTCAAGTCCATGAGGGTCCAGGGGTCTGTCCACAACTATCTGATCACAGGATTGGGGCATTAGATTGGAAGAGATCATGTCTTCCTTCGAGTTTGTTCAGCACATAGCACTTGGGCCAGCCCCGAATGGACGGGAGAGAGGGGGCTCAAGCTGGCCCCGTGTGGTGTCCCATTTTCCCTCTGGGAAAATATGGTCACCCTAATAATGGACCTATGATCCTGACCAGGGCTTCTAGGAATTGATGTAGTGCAAATGATCTGATAGCTGAGAGGGACCATCTTGGTGCACTTCTATAGTGATTGCTTTTTACTTTTGTTGTTCTGCTTCAAGCAATGTGCTTATTAGCAGATCTGCGTAATGAAGCATTTTATCTAAAATGATCCCTAGAAATAGAGTCTGACTCAGCACGGATGAGGCTCTGTAGCTATGCATATGTGAATCAGTCCATGGGTAAGGGGCACCTGTGGTTGGGGCTCTGTGTACTTTTAAATGTCCAGTTGAAAATGCCCTCCCCGTATCTCCTTCAGTAGACTGGGTGGAAGAGACAAATACAGGCATTTTAGCCAAGACATTACAGGTCACCCTTGAAACAAGAGGCTGAATTGAAGATAATTATGTAAAAGCAATAATAAGAGACAGGACTTCAAAAAGTAAAGTTGATTTTCTTAGGCCATATTGTATCATTGTGTTGAAATAGAACTTACTGAGATCCCTGCAACATTCTTTAGTGACACAATTTGGCTCATTGTCATGTAGAATGACACTGAACTTACTATTAAAGCGACATGTTTTAAAACTAAGATCTTTCACTTTATTTTTACAAGCACCTGCACCAAGACAAGGGTGTGTTGATTTCCCCTCTCCTCCCCCCCACAAAAAAAACAAACAAAAAACAAGTAGATCCTGTTTATAGCCAACATAGAAACACTGCAGGGGATTGTAATCTAAACATTGCATCACACTGCCAGTGTATAGGAACTTCAGGTATACTAATTAAAATCTACAGACAAAAATGAAACTGACTAACCTATTTTCATTATCCAGCATGAGTGGAAAAAGGCCTGGTCTTTTGGTTAACAAACTCGATTTGGACTTGAGAGACCTGGATTCCTTTCCTGACTCTACCACAGATTCCCTGCATGACCTTGGCCAAGTCATTTTATCTCTGTGCTTTCGCCTATCAAATGGGGATAACATTACTTAGTTTCTCTCACTCTTTGCTGTCTGATCCATTTGGACGGTAAGCTCTTTGCATCAGGGAGTGTCACCTACTATGTGTTTGTGAAATGCCTAGCCCAGTGGGGCCCCCAGTCTCTGTTATCACTGGTACAAATAAAAACTGAAATGCAATAAGTACACAGCAGAAAGGGACAAACAGATCAGATTTTCAGAAGTTATTCATATTGAACGATCTAAAGAGCTATTAATAGCCTAGCTAGAGGAGGAGTTGAGTTGGCTTTTGGTAACAA